>NW_028327437.1:32500-34701 GCF_031878675.1 Megascapheus bottae | reverse complement strand
TAACTAACCCTAACCCCTAACCCTAACCCTTACCCTAATCCTAACCCTAACCCTAACCCTTACCCTTACCCTAACCCTAACCCCAAACCTAAACATAACCCTTTCCCTAATCCTAACCCTAACCCGAACCCTTAACCTAACCCTATCCCTTACCCTTATAGTAACCCTAACCCTAACCCTAACACTTACCCTTACCCTAAACGCTACCCTAACGCTAACACTAACTCTAACCCTTACCCGAATCCTAACCCTAAAGCTAACACTAGCCCTTACCCTTACCCTAACCCTAACCCTAACTCTAACCCTAAACCTTATCATAACCCTAACACTATCCCTAACCGCTAACACCTAACCCTAACCCTAACCCTAACACTTACCCTTACCCTAAACCCAACCCTAACCCTAACCCTAACCCTACCTTTACCCTAACTCTAACCCTAAACCTCACCCTAACCCTTATCCTTATCCCAACCCTAAACCTTACCCTAAACCTAACCTAACCCTAACCCTTACTCTTATCCTAACCCTAACCTTAACCCTAACCCTATCAATAACCCTAAACCTTACCCTTTCCCTAAACCTAACCCTAAACCTTACACTAACCCTAACCTTAACCCTAATCCTAACCCTAACCCTAAACCTAACCCCTAAACCTAACCCTAACCCTAACCCTAAACCTAACCCCTAACCCTAACCCTAAGCCTAACCCTTACCCTTATCCTAACCCTAACCGGAACCCTAACACATACCCTTATCCTAACCCTAACCCTAACCCTAACCGTAACCCTAAACCTATCCCTAAACCTAAACCTAACCCTAACCCTTACCCTAACCCTAACATTAACCCCAAAGCTAAACCTAACCCTAAACCTAACCGTAACCCTAACCCTAACCCTAAACCTTACCCTTACCCTTACCCTTACCCTAACCCTAACCCTAACCTTAACCCCAACCCTAAACCTAACCCTAACTCTAACCCTAAACCTTACCCTAACCCTAACCCTAACCCTAACACTTAACCTTAACCTAACAATAAACCTAACCCTTAACCTAAACCTAACCCTAACTCTAACCCTAAACCTAACAATTAACCTAACCGTTACCCTTACCCTAATCCTAACCGTAAACCTAAACCTAACCCTAACCCTAACCCTTACCCTTACCTAACCCTAACCCTAAACCTAACCCTAACCCTAATCCTAACCTTAACCCCAACCCTAAACCTAACCCTATCCCTAATCCTAAACCTTACCCTAACCCTAACCCTAAACCTAACACTTACCCTTAACCTAACAATAAACCTAACCCTTATCCTAAACCTAACCCTAACTCTAACCCTAACCCTAAAAATTAACCTAACACTTACCCTTACCCTAACCCTAACCCTAACTCTTATCCTTACCCTAACCCTAACCCTAAACCTAAATCTAACCCTAACCCCTAACCCTAACCATAACCCTAACCCTAACCCTAACCCTTACCTTACCCTAACCCTAACCCTAACCTTACGCTAACCCTAACCCTAACCCTAACCCTAATTCTAACCCTTTCCCTTATCCTAACCGTAACCCTAACCCTAACATTTACCCTTACACTAACCCCTTACCCTAACCCTAACCCTAACCCTTACCCTTAACCAAACCGTAACCCTGACCCTAACCCTAACCCTAACCCTTACCCTTACCCTAACACTATCCCTAAACCTAACCCTAACCCTAACCCTTATCCTAACCCTAACCTCAACCCCAACACTAAACCTAATCCTAACCCTAACCCTAACCCTTACCCTTACCCTAACCCTAACCCTAAACCTAATCCTAACCCTAACCTTAACCCGAACCCTTACCCTAATCCTAACCCTAACCATAACCCTTACCCTTACCCTAACCCTAACACCAAACCTAACCATAACCCTTACCCTTACCCTAACCCTAACCCTATCCCTAACCTTAACCTTACCCTAATCCTAACCCTAACCCGAACCCTTAACCTAACCCTAACCCTTACCCTTATACTAACCCTAACCCTAACCCTAACACTTACCCTTACCCTAACCTTAACCCTAACCCTAACCCTAACACTTACCCTTAACCTAAACCTAACCCTAACCTAACCCTAACCCTAACACTAACCCTAACCCTAACCCCTAACCCTAACTCTAACCCTAACACTTACCCTTACCCTAAACCCAACCCTAACCC
>NW_028327437.1:5000-30000 GCF_031878675.1 Megascapheus bottae | reverse complement strand
ACTCTTAGCCTTGCCTTAACACTAACCCTAATCCTAACCCTAACCCTAACACTAATCCTAAACCTAACCCTAACCCTAACCCCTAACCCTAACCCTAACACTAACCCTTACCCTTATAGTAACCCTAACCGTAACCCTAACACATACCCTTACCCTAACACTAACTTTAAAACTAACAGTAACCCTGAACCTAACCCTAAACCTAAACCTAACCATAACCCTTATCCTAACCATAATATTAACCCCAACACTAAACCTAACCCTAAACCTAACCCTAACCCTAACCCTAACACTTACCCTAACCCTAACCCTAAACCCAACCCTTACCCTTACCCTTACCCTAACCCTAACCCTAACCTTAATCCCAACCCTAAACCTAACCCTAACCCTAATCCTAAACCTTACCCTAACCCTACCCATAACCCTAACACTTACCCTTAAGCTAACCCTAACCCTAACCCTTATACTAACTCTAACCCTAATTCTAACCCTAACCTTAACACTTAACCTAACCTTAACACGAACCCTAACCCTAAACCTAACCATTACCCTAACCCTAACACTAACACTAACCCTGACTGTAACCCTTACCCTTACCCTAACCCTAACCCTTTCCCTTATCCTAACCGTAACCCTAACCCTAACCCTTACCCTTACTATAAACCTAACCCTAACCCTAACCCTTACCCTAACTCTAACCCTAACGCTAACACTTACCCTTACCCTAACACTAACCCTAACCCTAATACTTACCCTTACCCTAACCCTAACCCTAACCCTAATCCTAACTCTTATCCATAAACTAACCCTAACCCTAAACCTAACGCTAAACCTAACGCCTAACTCTAACCGTAACCCTAACGCGAACCCTAACCCCTACCCTTACCCTAACCCTAACCCTAAGCTTAATGCTAACCCTAACCCTAACCCTAACCCTTACCCTAACCCTAACCCTAAACCTAGTCCTTATCCTAACCCTAACCCTAACGCTAACACTAACCCTTTCCCTAACCCTAACCCTAACCCTTAACCTTAACCAAACCCTAACACTAACCCTAACCCTAACCCTAACTCTAACCTTAACCCTAAACCTAACCCTAACCCTAACTCTTACCCTTCAGCTAACCCTATCCCTAAACCTAACCCTAACCCTAACCCTAACACTAACACCTAGCCCTAACCCTAACCCTAATTCTTACCCTTAATCTAACCCTAACCCTAACCCTAACCCTAACACTTACCCTAACCCTAACCCTAACTCTTACCCTAACCCTAACCCTAACCCTAACCCTTATCCTAACACTAACCCTAACCCTAACCCTTAACCTAATCCTAACACTAACCTAACCCCTAACCCTAATATTTACCCTAACCCTAACACTAACCCTAAACCTTACCCTTAGTCAAACCCTAACCGTAACCTCAACTTTAACCCTAACCCTAACCCTAACCCCTAACCCTAACCCTAATCCTAAACCTAACCCCTAACCCTAATCCTAAGCCTAACCCTTACTCTTATCCTAACCCTAACCGTAACCCTAACACATACCCTTACCCTAACCCTAACCCTAACCGTAACCCTAAACCTAAACCTAAACCTAAACCTAACCCTAACACTTACCCTAACCCTAACATTAACCGCAACAGTAAATCTAACCCTAACCCTAACCTTATCCCTAACCCTAACACTTACCCTAACCCTAACCCTAAACCTAACCCTTAAACTTACCCTTACCCTAACCCTAACCTAACTAACCCGAACCCTAAACCTAACCCCTAACCCCTAACCCTAAAGCTTACCCTAACCCTAACTCTAACCCTAAACCTAACACTTACCCTTAAGCTAACCCTAACCCTAACCCTTATACTAACCCTAACCCTAACTCTAACCCTAAACCTAACACTTAACCTAACTTAACACTAACCCTAACCCCTAAACCTAACCCTTACCCTAACCTAACCCTTTACCCTAACCTAACTCTAACCCCTTAACATACCCTAACCCTAAACCCTTTCCCTTATCCTAACCGTAACCCTAACCCTAACACTTACCCTTACACTAACCCCACCCCTAACCCCTAACCGTAACCCTAACCCCTAACCCTAACCCTAACCCTAAACCTTACCATTATCCTAACCCTAACATTAACCCCTAACACTTACCCTTACCCTAACCCCTACCCTACCGCTAACCCTAACTCTAACCCTTACCCTAATCCTAACCCTAAACCTAACCCTAGCCCTTACCCTTACCCTAACGCTAAACCTACATCCATTAACCCTAACCCTAACCCTAACACTTACCCTTAGCCTAACCCCAACACTAACCCTAACCCTAACCCTAAACCTTACCCTTACCCTAAACCTAACCCTAAATTTACCATAAACCTAACCCTAACCCTAACCATAACCCTAACTCTAACAGCTAACCCTAACTCTTACCTTACTCTATACCCTAATCCTAACCCTAACACTTACCCTAACCCTAACCCTAACCCTCAGCCTTAGCCTTACCCCAACCCTAACCCTAACCCTAACCCTTATCCTAACCGTAACCCTAACCCCAACCCTTAACCTAATCCTAACACTAACCTAACCCCTAACCCTAACCTTTACCCTAACCCTAACCCTAACCCTAACCCATACTTAGCCAAACCCTAACCCTAAACTCAACATTAACCCTAACCCTAACCCCTAACCCTAATCCTAACCCTAACCTAAACCTAATCCCTATCCCTAATCCTAAGCCAAACCTTACCCTTATCCTAACCCTAACCGTAACCCTAACACATACCCTTACCCTAACACTAATCCTAACCCTAACAGTAACCCTAAACCTAACCCAAACCTAAACCTAACCCTAACCCTTACCCTAACCCTAACATTAACCCCAACACTAAATCTAACCCTAACCCTAACCTAACCCTAACCCTAACACTTACCCTAACCCTAACCCTAAACCTAACCCTTACCCTTTCCCTTACCCTAACCCTAACCTTAACCCCACCCTAAACCTAACCTAAGCCTAACCCTAAACCTTACCCTTAACCCTAACTCTAACCCTAACCCTAACACTTACCCTTAAGCTAACCCTAACTCTAAACCTATCCTAACCCTAACTCTTACCCTTACCCTAAACCTATCCCTAAACCTATCCCTATCCCTAACCCTAACTCTAACCCCTAACCCTTACCCTAACCCTAACATTAAACACAACACTAAACCTAACAATAACTCTAACCCTAACCTAACCCTAACACTTACCCTAACCCTAACCATAAACCTAAGCCTTACCCTTACCCTTACCTTAACCCTAACCCTAACCTTAACCACAACCCTAAACCTAACACTAACCCTAACCCTAACCCTAACCCTAACTCTTACCCTTACCCTAAACCTATCCCTAAACCTATCCCTAACCCTAACCCTAACTCTAACCACTAACCCTAACCCTAACCCTAACTCTTACCCTTACTCTAAACCTAACCCTAACCCTAATCCTAACACTTACCCTAACCCTAAACCTAACCCTAACCCTAAGCCTTAAGCCTTACCCTAAACCTATCCCTAACCCTAACCCTTATCCTAACCCTAACCCTAACACTTAACCTAATCCTAACACTAACCTAACCCCTAACCCTAACCTTTACACTAACCCTAACACTAACCATAACCCTTACCCTTAGGTAAACCCTAACCCTAACCTCAACCTTAACCCTACCCCTAACCCCTAACCCTAATCCAGCCCTAACCGTAAACCTAACCCCTAACACTAATCCTAAGCCCAACCCTTACCCTTATCCTAACCCTAACCGTAACCCTAACACATACCCTTACCCTAACCCTAACCCTAACCGTAACCCTAAACCTAACCCTAAACCTAAACCTAACCCTAACCCTTACCCTAACACTAACATTAACCCCAACACTAAATCTAACCCTAACCCTAACCCTAACCCTAACCCTAACACTTATCCTAACCCTAACCCTAAACCTAACCCTTACCCTTACCCTAACCCTAACCCTAACCCTAACACTTATCCTAACCCTAACCCTAAACCTAACCCTTACCCTTACCCTAACCCTAACCAAAACCTTAACCCCAAACCTAAACCTAACCCTAACCCTAACCCTAAAACTTAACCTAACCCTAACTCTAACCCTAACACTAACACTTACCCTAAACCTAACCCTAACCCTAAACCTAACCCTAACTCTAACCCTAACCCTAACACTTAACCTAACCTTAACACTAACCCTAACCGCTAAACCTTACCCTTAACCTAACCCTTACCCTAATCCTAACTCTAACCCTTAGCCTTACCCTAACCCTAACCCTAACGCTAACACTTACCCTAACCCTAACCCTTACCCTAACCCTAACACTAACCCTATCCCCTAACCCTAACCCTAACCCTAACGCTCACCCTAACCCTAACCCTAACCCTAACCCTAACCCTTACCCTAACCCTAAACCTAACCCTAAAACTTACCCTAACACTAACTCTAACCATAACCCTAACACTTACCCTTAAGCTAACCCTAACCCTAACCCTTATCCTAAACCTAACCCTAACTCTAACCCTAACCCTAACACTTAACCTAACCTTAACACTAACCCTAACCCCTAAACCTAACATTAACCCTAACCCTAACTCTAACCCTAACCCTAACACTAACCCTAACCCTAACTCTTACCCTTACCCTAACCCTATCCCTAAACCTAACCCTAACCCTAAAGCTAACCCTAAACCTAATCCTAACCATAACGCTTACCCTAACCCTAACATTAAACGCAACACTAAACCTAACAATAACCCTAACACTAAACCTAACCCTAACACTTACCCTAACCCTAACCCTAAACCTAACCGTTACCCTTACCCTTACCCTAAACCTAACCCTAACCTTAACCACAACCCTAAACCTAACCTTAATCCCTAACCAAACCCTAACCCTAACCCTAACCCGAACACTTACACTTAACCTAACCCTAACCCTAACCCTTAACCTAACCCTATCCCTAACTCTAACCCTAACACTAACACTTAGCCTAACCCTAACACTAACCCTAACCCCTATACCTAACCCTTACCCTAACACTAACTCTAACCCTAACCCTTAACCTAACCCTAACCCAAACCCTAACCCCTAACCCTAACCCTTACCCTAACACTAAACCTAACTCTAACCCTAACCCTAACTCCTAACCCTAACCCGAACCCTAAACCCTAACCCTAACCCTTTCCCTTATCCTAACCGTAACCTTAACCCTAACACTTACCCTTACCTTAACCCCAACCCTAACCCTAACCCTAACCCTAACCCTTACCCTAACCCTAACCCTAACCCTAACCCTAAACCTAACCCTAACCCTAACCCTTACCTTAACCCAAATCCTTACCTTAACCGTAAACCTAACTCTAACCCTAACTTTAACCCTAACCCTTACCCTTACCCTAACCCTAAACCTAACCCTAAAACTTACCCTAACCCTAACTCTAACCCTAAACCTAACACTTACCCTTAAGCTAACCCTAACCCTAAACCTTATCCTAAACCTATACCTAACTCTAACCCTAACCCTAACACTGAACCTAACCTTAACACTAACCCTAACCCTAAACCTAACCCTTACCCTAACCCTAACACTATCCTATATCTAACCCTTACCCTTACCCTAACCCTAACCCTAACTCTAACCCTAACCCTAACTCTTACCCTTACCCTAACCCTATCCCTAAACCTAACCCTAACCCCAACCCTAACTCTAACACCTAACCCTAAACCTAACCCTAACTCTTACACTTACTCTAACCCTAACCCTAACCCTAACCCTAATACTTACTCTAACCCTAACCTAACCCTTACCCTAACCCTAAACCTAACCCTTCCCCTACCCTAACCCTAACCCTAACCCTTATACTAACCCTAACCCTAACCCTTACCCTTAATCTAATCCTAACCCTAACCCTAACCCCTAACCCTAACCTTTACACTAACCCTAACACTAACCCTAACCCTTAGCCTTAGCCTAACCCTAACCCTAACCTCAACATTAACCCTAAACCTAACCCTAACTCCTAACCCTAACCCTAACCCTAAACCTAACCCCTAACCCTTACCCTAAGCCTAAACCTTACCCTTATCCTAACCCTAACCGTAACCCTAACACATATCATTACCCTAACCCTAAACCTAATCCTAACCATAACCCTTACCCTAACCCTAACATTAAACACAACACTAAACCTAACAATAACCCTAACACTAAACCTAACCCTAACACTTACCCTAACCCTAACCCTAAACCTAACTGTTACCCTTACCCTTACGCTAACCCTAACCCTAACCTTAACCACAACCCTAAACCTAACCCTAAACCTAACCTTAAACCTTACCCAAACCCTAACCCTAATCCTAACCCTAACACTTACACTTAAACTAACCCTAACCCTAACCCTTAACCTAACCCTATCCCTAACTCTAACCCTAACACTAACACTTAACCTAACCCTAACACTAACCCTAACCCCTACACCTAACCCTTACCCTAACCCTAACTCTAACCCTAACCCTTAACCTAACCCTAACCCTAACCCCTAACCCTAACCCTTACCCTAACACTGAACCTAACTCTACCCCTAACCCTAACTCATAACCCTAACCCTACCCTAACCCTAACTCTTACCCTTAACCTAACCCTAAACCTAACCCCTAACCCTAACCCGAACCCTAAACCTTATCCTTATCCTAACCCTAACCCTAACCCTTACACTTACCCTTACCCTAACCCATACCCTAACGCTAACCCTAACCCTAACACTTACCCTAATCCTAACCCTAAACCTAACCCTGAACTTACCCTTACCCTAACCCTAAACCTAACTGTAACCCTAACCCTAACCCTAACCCTTATCCTTAGTCTAACCAGAACCCTAACCCTAACCCTAAACTTACCCTTACCCTAAACCTAACCCTAAACCTTACCATAAACCTAACCCAAACTCTAACCCTAACCCTTAGCCTAACTTTAACACTAACCCTAAACTTAAAAATAACCCTAACCCTAACCCCTAACCCTAACCCTAACCCCTAACCCTAACCTTAGGCCTAACCCTTACCCTTTTCCTAACCCTAACCGTAACCCTAACACATACCCTTACCCTAACCCTATCCCAAACCCTAAACGTAACCCTAAACCTAACCCTAAACCTAAACCTAACCCTAACCTTTACCCTAACCCTAACATTAACCCCAACACTAAGCATAACTCAAACCTAACCCTAACCCTAACCCTAACAATTACCCTAACCCTCACCCTAAACCTAACCCTTACCCTTACCATTACCCTAACCCTAACCCTAACCCTAACCCTAAACCCAACCCCAACCCTAACCCTAACCCTAACCCTAACTCTTACCCTTACCATAACACTAACCCTAACACTAATCCTAACACTTACGCTAACCCTAACCCTTACCCTTACCCTAACCCTAATGCTAAACGTAACCCTAACCCTAACCCCTAACCCTAACACTAACCCTAACCCAAAACCTAAACCTTACCTTACCCTAACCCTAACCCTAAAACTAACCCTAACCCTAACACTAACCCTAATCCCTAACACTAACCCTAACCTTAACCCTTACCCTTACCCTAACCCTCACCCTAAACCTAACCTAACCCTTACACTAACCCTAACCCTAACCCTAACCCTAAGCCTTACCCATACCCTAAACCTAACCCTAAACCTACCCTAACCCTAATCCTAATGCCTAACCCTAACGCTAACCCTTACCCTTACCCTATCCCTAAACCTAACCCTAACCCTAAGCCTTACCCTAAACCTAATCCTAACCCTAACCCTAACCATAATATTTACCCTTACCCTAACCCTAACCCTAACCCTAACCGTAACTCTTATCCTTATCCTACCCCTAACCCTAAACCTAACACTAATCCTAACCTATAACCTTAACAGTAACCCTAACCCTAACCCTAACCCTTACCGTTACCCTAACCCTAACCCTAATACTTACACTAACCCTAACCATAACCTAACCCTTACCCTTAACCAAACCCTAAACATAACCCTTACCGTTACTCTAACCCTAACCCAAAGCTTAATGCTAACCCTAACTCTAACCCTTACCCTAACCCTAACCCTAACCCTAATCCTTACACTAACCTAACCCTAACCCTAACCCCAACTCTAACCCTTACCCTAAACCTAATCCTAATCCTAACCCTTACCCATACCCTAACCCTAACCCCAACCTTAAACCTAACCCTTACTCTTACCTAACCCTAACCCTAAAACTAACCCCACCCCTAAACCTAACCCTTACCCTTACCCTAACCATAATCCTAAAACTAACTCTATCCCTATCCCTTACCCTAACCCTAACCCTAACCTTAACCCTAACCCTAACACTAAACCTAACCTTAAACCTAAACCTTATCCTTTCCCTAACCCTAACCTTAACCCTAACCCTAAACCTAACCCTAACACTAAACCTAACCCTTACCCTTACCCTTACCCTAACCCTAACACTAAACCTAACCCTAACCCTAACCATAACCCTAAGCCTTACCATTACCATAACCCTAACCCTAAACTTTACCCTAACCCTAACCCTAAACCTTACCCTAACCCTAACCCTAACCCTAACCTCAAACTTAACCCTCACCTAACCCTAACCCTAAACCTTATGCTTACTCTAATCCTAACCCTAAACCTAAACCTAACCCTAACCCTAACCCTTACCTTTACCCTATCCCTAACCCTAAACCTAACCCTAACCCTAACCCTAAGCCTAACCCCTAACCCTAACCCTAACCCTTACCCTTACCCTAACCCTAACCCTAATCCTAACACTTACCCTAAACCTAACCCTTACCCTTACCCTAACCCTAATGCTAAACCGAACCCTAACCCTAACCCTATCCCCAAAACCTAACCCTAACCCTAAACCTAACCCTTATCCCTACCCTAACCCTAACCCTAACCCTTACCCTAACCCTAACACCTAACCCTAACCCTAACCCTAACCCATACCCTTACCCTAACCCTAACCCTAACCCTAACCCTTATGCTAAATCTAACCCTAACCCTAACCCTAACACTAACCCTTCCCCTAACCCTAACCCTAACCCTAACACTTACCCTTAGCCTAACCCTAACAGTAAACCTAACCCTAACTCTTATCCTTACCCTACCTCTAACCCTAAACCTAACACTAACCCTAATCCTAAACCTAAACCTAACTCTAACCCTAACCCTTACACTTACCCTAACCATAACCGTTAACCTAACCCTAACCCTAACCCTAACCCATACCCTTACCCTAACCCTAACCCTAACCCTAACCCTAACCCTTACCCTACAACTAAACCTAACCCTAACCCTAACACTAACACTAACCCTTACTCTAAACCTAACCCTAACCCTAACACTTACCCTTAGCCTAACCCTAACCCTAACACTAACCCTAACCCTAACCCTAACCCTTACCCTAACCCTAACCCTAATACCTTAAAAATAACCCTAACCCTAACCCTATCCCTTAACTTAACCCTAACCCTAACCCTAACCCTAACCCTTACCCTAACCCTAATCCTAACCCTAACCCTTACCCATACCCTAACCCTAACCCTAACCCTAACCTTAACCTTAAACCTAACCCTTACTGTTACCCTAACCCTAAACCTAACCCTAAACCTAAACCTAACCCTAACCCTTACCCTTACCCTTACCCTAACCGTAATCCTAACCCTAACCCTAACCCTATCCCTTACCCTAACCCAAACCCTAACCTTAACCCTAACACTAACCCTAATCCTAACCTTAACCTTATCCCTAACCTAAACCTAACCTTAACCCTAAAACTTAACCTTTCCCTAACCCTAACCTTAACCTGAACCTTAACGTTAAGCCTGACTCTAACCCTACCCTAAGCCTTATCCTTACGCTAACCATAACCCTAACCCTAACCCTAAACCTAACCCCTAACCCTAACCCTAATGCTAACCGAACCCTAACCCTAACCCTAACCCTAAAACTTAACCTTTCCCTAACCCTAACCTTAACCCTGACCCTAATCCTACCCCTAAGCCTTATCCTTACTCTAACCCTAACCCTAACCCTAACCCTAACCCCTAACCCTAACCCTAATGCTAAACCGAACCCTAACCCTAACCCTAACCCTAACACCTAACCCTATCCCTAACCCTAACGTTAATCCTAAGCCTTACCCTAACCCTAACCCTAACCCTAACACCTAACCCTAACCCTAACCCTAACGTTAATCCTAAGCCTTACCCTAACCCTAACCCTAACCCTAACCCTAACCCTAACCCTTACCCTAAACCTATCCCAAACCCTAACCCTAACCCTAACACTTATCCTTACCCTAACCTAACCCTAACCCTAACACTTACCCTTACCCTAACCCTAACCCTAAACCTAACTCTTACCCTTACCCTACCCCTAAC
Source organism: Megascapheus bottae (assembly GCF_031878675.1). Lineage (NCBI taxonomy): Eukaryota > Metazoa > Chordata > Mammalia > Rodentia > Geomyidae > Megascapheus > Megascapheus bottae. Next base: position 19,503 of record NW_028327437.1, on the reverse strand, counting down.
CCTAAACCTAACACTAAACCTAAACCCTAACCCTAACCGTAACCCTAAACCTATCCCTAACCCTTACTCTTACCTAACCCTAACTCTAACCCTAACCCTAACACTTACCCAAACCTAACCCTAACCCTAACCCTAACCCTAACTCTAACCCTAACCCTAACACTTAACCTAACCTTAACACTAACCCTAACCGCTAAACCTAACCCTTACCCTAACCCTTACCCTAATCCTAACTCTAACCCTTAGCCTTACCCTAACCCTAACCCTAACGCTAACACTTACCCTAACCCTAACCCTTACCCTAACCCTAACACTAACCCTAACCCCTAACCCTAACCCCTAACCCTAATGCTCACCCTGACCCTAACCCTAACCCTAAACCTAACCCTAACCCTAACCCTAACCCTTACGCTAAACCTAAACCTAACCCTAAAACTTACCCTAACCCTAACTCTAACCCTAACCCTAACACTTACCCTTAAGCTAACCCTAACCCTAACCCTTATCCTAAACCTAAACCTAACACTAACCCTAACCCTAACACTTAACCTAACCTTAACACTAACCCTAACCCCTAAACCTAACATTAACCCTAACCCTAACTCTAACCCTAACCCTAACACTAACCCTAACCCTAACTCTTACCCTTACCCTAACCCTATCCCTAAACCTAACCCTAACCCTAAAGCTAACCCTAAACCTAATCCTAACCATAACGCTTACCCTAACCCTAACATTAAACACAACACTAAACCTAACAATAACCCTAACACTAACCTAACCCTAACACTTACCCTAACCCTAACCCTAAACCTAACCGTTACCCTTACCCTTACCCTAAACCTAACCCTAACCTTAACACAACCCTAAACCTAACCTTAAACCCTACCCAAAACCTCACCCTAACCCTAACCCGAACACTTACACTTAACCTAACCCTAACCCTAACCCTTAACCTAAACCTATCCCTAACTCTAACCCTAACACTAACACTTAACCTAACCCTAACACTAACCCTAACCCCTACACCTAACCCTTACCCTAACACTAACTCTAACCCTAACCCTTAACCTAACCCTAACCCTAACCCTAACCCCTTACCCTAACCCTTACCCTAACACTAAACCTAACTCTAACCCTAACCCTAACTCCTAATCCTAACCCGAACCCTAAACCCTAACCCTAACCCTTTCCCTTATCCTAACTGTAACCCTAACCCTAACACTTACCCTTACCTTAACCCCAACCCTAACCCTAACCCTACCCTAACCCTTACCCTAACCATAACCCTAACCTTAAACTTAACACTTTCCCTAACCCTAACCTTACCGCTAACCCTAACGCTAATCCTTATCCTAACCCTAACCCTAACGCTAACCCTTACAATTACCCTAACCGTAACCCTAACCCTAACCCTAAACATAACCCTAACCCTAACCCTAACACTAACAATTACCCTTAGCCTAAACCTAACCCTAAACCGTACCCTAACCTAACCCTAACAGTAACCCTAACCTTAACACTTACCCTAAACATAACCTTACCCTAGCCCTAAACCCTAACCCTAACCCTAACCCTTACCCTTACCCTAACCCTAACCCTAACCCTAAAACTAAACCTAACCCTTAGCTTAACCCTAACCCTTACCCTTACCCTAACACTAACCCTAACCCTAGTCCTAACCCTAACCATAACACTTACCGTAACCCTCACCCTAACCCTAACCCTAACCTAACCCTTACCCTTACCCTAACTCTAACCCTAACCCTAAACCTAAACCTAAACTTAACCCTAAACCTTACCCTTACCCTAACCCTAACCCTAACCCTATCCCTAACCTAACCCTAACCCTAATCCTAACCCTTACCCTTAACCTAACCCTAACCCTAAACCTCACCCTAACCCTTACGGTTACACTTACCCTAACCCTACCCTTAACCCTAACGCTAACCCTAAACCTAACCTTAACCCTAACCCTTATCCTTTCCTAACCCTAACCCTAACACTAACCCTAACCCTAACCCTAAACCGAACCCTTGCCCTTACCCTAACCCTAACCCGAAACCTAACCCTAACCCTTACCCTTACCCTAACCCTAACCCTAACTCTAACCCTAACCCTAACCCTAAACCTAACCTTAACCCTAATCCTTACCCTTACCCTATCCCTAACCGTAACCCTAAACCTAACCCTAACCCTAACCCTAACCCTAACCCTTACCCTAACCCTAAACCTAACCCTAACCAAACCCTTACCCTTACCCTAACCCGAACCCTAAACTTAACTCTAACCCTAACCCTGACCTAACCCTTACCGTTACCCTAAGCCTTACTCTAACCCTAAGCCTAAACTTAACCCTAACCCTAACCCTATCCCTAACCATATCACTTACACTTATCCTTACCCTAACCCTAACCCTAAACCTAACCCTAACCTTAACCCTAACCCTAACTCTAACCCATACCCTTACCCTAACCCTAACCCTAACCTTAATCCCAAACCTAAATCTAACGCTAACCCTAACCCTAACCCTTATCCTAACCGTAACCCTAACCCCAACCCTTAACCTAATCCTAACACTAACCTAACCCCTAACCCTAACCTTTACCCTAACCCTAACACTAACCCTAACCCTTACGCTTAGCCAAACCCTAACCCTAAACTCAACATTAACCCTAACCCTAACCCTAAACCCTAACCCTAATCCTAACCCTAACCCTAAACCTAACCCCTATCCCTAATCCTAAGCCAAACCTTACCCTTATCCTAACCCTAACCGTAACCCTAACACATACCCTTACCCTAACACTAATCCTAACACTAACAGTAACCCTAAACCTAACCCTAAACCTAAACCTAACCAAAACCCTTACCCTAACCCTAACATTAACCCCAACACTAAATCTAACCCTAACCCTAACCCTAACCCTAACCCTAACCCTAACTCTTACCCTAACCCTAACCCTAAACCTAACCCTTACCCTTTCCCTTACCCTAACCCTAACCTTAACCCCAACCCTAAACCTAACCCTAAGCCTAACCCTAAACCTTATCTTAACCCTAACTCTAACCCTAACCCTAACACTTACCCTTAAGCTAACCCTAACTCTAAACCTTATCCTAACCCTAACTCCTACCCTTACCCTAAACCTATCCCTAAACCTATCCCTATCCCTAACCCTAACTCTAACCCCTAACCCTTACCCTAACCCTAACATTAAACACAACACTAAACCTAACAATAACCCTAACACTAAACCTAACCCTAACACTTACCCTAACCCTAACCATAAACCTAAGCCTTACCCTTACCCTTACCTTAACCCTAACCCTAACCTTAACCACAACCCTAAACCTAACACTAACCCTAACCCTAACCCTAACCCTAACTCTTACCCTTACCCTAAACCTATCCCTAAACCTATCCCTAACCCTAACCCTAACTCTAACCACTAACCCTAACCCTAACCCTAACTCTTACCCTTACTCTAACCCTAACCCTAACCCTAATCCTAAAACTTACCCTAACCCTAAACCTAACCCTAACCCTAAGCCTTAGCCTTACCCTAAACCTATCCCTAACCCTAACCCTTATCCTAACCCTAACCCTAACACTTAACCTAATCCTAACACTAACCTAACCCCTAACCCTAACCTTTACACTAACCCTAACACTAACCCTAACCCTTACCCTTAGGTAAACCCTAACCCTAACCTCAACCTTAACCCTACACCTAACCCCTAACCCTAACCCAGCCCTAACCGTAAACCTAACCCCTAACACTAATCCTAAGCCCAACCCTTACCCTTATCCTAACCCTAACCGTAACCCTAACACATACCCTTACCCTAACCCTAACCCTAACCCTAACCCTAACCCTAAACCTAACCCTAAACCTAAACCTAAACCTAACCCTTACCCTAACACTAACATTAACCCCAACACTAAATCTAACCCTAACCGTAACCCTAACCCTAACCCTAACACTTATCCTAACCCTAACCCTAAACCTAACCCTTACCCTTACCCTAACCCTAACCATAACCTTAACCCCAAACCTAAACCTAACCCTAACCCTAACCCTAAAACTTAACCTAACCCTAACTCTAACCCTAACCCTAACACTTACCCTAAACCTAACCCTAACCCTAACCCTAACCCTAACTCTAACCCTAACCCTAACACTTAACCTAACCTTAACACTAACCCTAACCTCTAAACCTAACCCTTACCCTAACCCTTACCCTAATCCTAACTCTAACCCTTAGCCTTACCCTAACCCTAACCCTAACGCTAACACTTACCCTAACCCTAACCCTTACCCTAGCCCTAACACTAACCCTAACCCCTAACCCTAACCCTAACCCTAACGCTCACCCTAACCCTAACCCTAACCCTAAACCTAACCCTAACCCTAACCCTAACCCTTACGCTAAACCTAAACCTAACCCTAAAACTTACCCTAACCCTAACTCTAACCCTAACCCTAACACTTACCCTTAAGCTAACCCTAACCCTAACCCTTATCCTAAACCTAACCCTAACTCTAACCCTAACCCTAACACTTAACCTAACCTTAACACTAACCCTAACCCCTAAACCTAACATTAACCCTAACCCTAACTCTAACCCTAACCCTAACACTAACCCTAACCCTAACTCTTACCCTTACCCTAACCCTATCCCTAAACCTAACCCTAACCCTAAAGCTAACCCTAAACCTAATCCTAACCATAACGCTTACCCTAACCCTAACATTAAACACAACACTAAACCTAACAATAACCCTAACACTAAACCTAACCCTAACACTTACCCTAACCCTAACCCTAAACCTAACCGTTACCCTTACCCTTACCCTAAACCTAACCCTAACCTTAACCACAACCCTAAACCTAACCTTAAACCCTACCCAAAACCTCACCCTAACCCTAACCCGAACACTTACACTTAACCTAACCCTAACCCTAACCCTTAACCTAAACCTATCCCTAACTCTAACCCTAACACTAACACTTAACCTAACCCTAACACTAACCCTAACCCCTACACCTAACCCTTACCCTAACACTAACTCTAACCCTAACCTTTAACCTAACCCTAACCCTAACCCCTTACCCTAACCCTTACCCTAACACTAAACCTAACTCTAGCCCTAACCCTAACTCCTAATCCTAACCCGAACCCTAAACCCTAACCCTAACCCTTTCCCTTATCCTAACTGTAACCCTAACCCTAACACTTACCCTTACCTTAACCCCAACCCTAACCCTAACCCTAACCCTAACCCTTACCCTAACCATAACCCTAACCTTAAACTTAACACTTTCCCTAACCCTAACCTTACCGCTAACCCTAACGCTAATCCTTATCCTAACCCTAACCCTAACGCTAACCCTTACAATTACCCTAACCGTAACCCTAACCCTAACCCTAAACATAACCCTAACCCTAACCCTAACACTAACAATTACCCTTAGCCTAAACCTAACCCTAAACCGTACCCTAACCCTAACCCTAACAGTAACCCTAACCTTAACACTTACCCTAAACCTAACCTTACCCCTAGCCCTAACCCTAACCCTAACCCTAACCCTTACCCTTACCCTAACCCTAACCCTAACCCTAAAACTAAACCTAACCCTTAGCTTAACCCTAACCCTTACCCTTACCCTAACACTAACCCTAACCCTAGTCCTAACCCTAACCCTAACACTTACCGTAACCCTAACCCTAACCCTAACCCTAACCTAACCCTTACCCTTACCCTAACTCTATCCCTAACCCTAAACCTAAACCTAAACTTAACCCTAAACCTTACCCTTACCCTAACCCTAACCCTAACCCTAACCCTATCCCTAAACCTAACCCTAACCCTAATCCTAACCCTTACCCTTAACCTAACCCTAACCCTAAACCTCACCCTAACCCTTACGGTTACACTTACCCTAACCCTACCCTTAACCCTAACGCTAACCCTAAACCTAACCTTAACCCTAACCCTTATCCTTTCCCTAACCCTAACCCTAACACTAACCCTAACCCTAACCCTAAACCGAACCCTTGCCCTTACCCTAACCCTAACCCGAAACCTAACCCTAACCCTTACCCTTACCCTAACCCTAACCCTAACTCTAACCCTAACCCTAACCCTAAACCTAACCTTAACCCTAATCTTACCCTTACCCTATCCCTAACCGTAACCCTAAACCTAACCCTAACCCTAACCCTAACCCTAACCCTTACCCTAACCCTAAACCTAACCCTAACCAAACCCTTACCCTTACCCTAACCCGAACCCTAAACTTAACTCTAACCCTAACCCTGACCTAACCCTTACCCTTACCCTAAGCCTTACTCTAACCCTAAGCCTAAACTTAACCCTAAACCCTAACCCTATCCCTAACCATATCACTTACACTTATCCTTACCCTAACCCTAACCCTAAACCTAACCCTAACCTTAACCCTAACCCTAACTCTAACCCATACCCTTACCCTAACCCTAACCCTAACCTTAATCCCAAACCTAAATCTAACGCTAACCCTAACCCTAACCCTTATCCTAACCGTAACCCTAACCCCAACCCTTAACCTAATCCTAACACTAACCTAACCCCTAACCCTAACCTTTACCCTAACCCTAACACTAACCCTAACCCTTACGCTTAGCCAAACCCTAACCCTAAACTCAACATTAACCCTAACCCTAACCCTAAACCCTAACCCTAATCCTAACCCTAACCCTAAACCTAACCCCTATCCCTAATCCTAAGCCAAACCTTACCCTTATCCTAACCCTAACCGTAACCCTAACACATACCCTTACCCTAACACTAATCCTAACACTAACAGTAACCCTAAACCTAACCCTAAACCTAAACCTAACCAAAACCTTACCCTAACCCTAACATTAACCCCAACACTAAATCTAACCCTAACCCTAACCCTAACCCTAACCCTAACCCTAACTCTTACCCTAACCCTAACCCTAAACCTAACCCTTACCCTTTCCCTTACCCTAACCCTAACCTTAACCCCAACCCTAAACCTAACCCTAAGCCTAACCCTAAACCTTATCTTAACCCTAACTCTAACCCTAACCCTAACACTTACCCTTAAGCTAACCCTAACTCTAAACCTTATCCTAACCCTAACTCCTACCCTTACCCTAAACCTATCCCTAAACCTATCCCTATCCCTAACCCTAACTCTAACCCCTAACCCTTACCCTAACCCTAACATTAAACACAACACTAAACCTAACAATAACCCTAACACTAAACCTAACCCTAACACTTACCCTAACCCTAACCATAAACCTAAGCCTTACCCTTACCCTTACCTTAACCCTAACCCTAACCTTAACCACAACCCTAAACCTAACACTAACCCTAACCCTAACCCTAACCCTAACTCTTACCCTTACCCTAAACCTATCCCTAAACCTATCCCTAACCCTAACCCTAACTCTAACCACTAACCCTAACCCTAACCCTAACTCTTACCCTTACTCTAACCCTAACCCTAACCCTAATCCTAAAACTTACCCTAACCCTAAACCTAACCCTAACCCTAAGCCTTAGCCTTACCCTAAACCTATCCCTAACCCTAACCCTTATCCTAACCCTAACCCTAACACTTAACCTAATCCTAACACTAACCTAACCCCTAACCCTAACCTTTACACTAACCCTAACACTAACCCTAACCCTTACCCTTAGGTAAACCCTAACCCTAACCTCAACCTTAACCCTACACCTAACCCCTAACCCTAACCCAGCCCTAACCGTAAACCTAACCCCTAACACTAATCCTAAGCCCAACCCTTACCCTTATCCTAACCCTAACCGTAACCCTAACACATACCCTTACCCTAACCCTAACCCTAACCCTAACCCTAACCCTAAACCTAACCCTAAACCTAAACCTAAACCTAACCCTTACCCTAACACTAACATTAACCCCAACACTAAATCTAACCCTAACCGTAACCCTAACCCTAACCCTAACACTTATCCTAACCCTAACCCTAAACCTAACCCTTACCCTTACCCTAACCCTAACCATAACCTTAACCCCAAACCTAAACCTAACCCTAACCCTAACCTAAAACTTAACCTAACCCTAACTCTAACCCTAACCCTAACACTTACCCTAAACCTAACCCTAACCCTAACCCTAACCCTAACTCTAACCCTAACCCTAACACTTAACCTAACCTTAACACTAACCCTAACCTCTAAACCTAACCCTTACCCTAACCCTTACCCTAATCCTAACTCTAACCCTTAGCCTTACCCTAACCCTAACCCTAACGCTAACACTTACCCTAACCCTAACCCTTACCCTAGCCCTAACACTAACCCTAACCCCTAACCCTAACCCTAACCCTAACGCTCACCCTAACCCTAACCCTAACCCTAAACCTAACCCTAACCCTAACCCTAACCCTTACGCTAAACTAAACCTAACCCTAAAACTTACCCTAACCCTAACTCTAACCCTAACCCTAACACTTACCCTTAAGCTAACCCTAACCCTAACCCTTATCCTAAACCTAACCCTAACTCTAACCCTAACCCTAACACTTAACCTAACCTTAACACTAACCCTAACCCCTAAACCTAACATTAACCCTAACCCTAACTCTAACCCTAACCCTAACACTAACCCTAACCCTAACTCTTACCCTTACCCTAACCCTATCCCTAAACCTAACCCTAACCCTAAAGCTAACCCTAAACCTAATCCTAACCATAACGCTTACCCTAACCCTAACATTAAACACAACACTAAACCTAACAATAACCCTAACACTAACCTAACCCTAACACTTACCCTAACCCTAACCCTAAACCTAACCGTTACCCTTACCCTTACCCTAAACCTAACCCTAACCTTAACCACAACCCTAAACCTAACCTTAAACCCTACCCAAAACCTCACCCTAACCCTAACCCGAACACTTACACTTAACCTAACCCTAACCTAACCCTTAACCTAAACCTATCCCTAACTCTAACCCTAACACTAACACTTAACCTAACCCTAACACTAACCCTAACCCCTACACCTAACCCTTACCCTAACACTAACTCTAACCCTAACCTTTAACCTAACCCTAACCCTAACCCCTTACCCTACCCTTACCCTAACACTAAACCTAACTCTAGCCCTAACCCTAACTCCTAATCCTAACCCGAACCCTAAACCCTAACCCTAACCCTTTCCCTTATCCTAACTGTAACCCTAACCCTAACACTTACCCTTACCTTAACCCCAACCCTAACCCTAACCCTAACCTAACCCTTACCCTAACCATAACCCTAACCTTAAACTTAACACTTTCCCTAACCCTAACCTTACCGCTAACCCTAACGCTAATCCTTATCCTAACCCTAACCCTAACGCTAACCCTTACAATTACCCTAACCGTAACCCTAACCCTAACCCTAAACATAACCCTAACCCTAACCCTAACACTAACAATTACCCTTAGCCTAAACCTAACCCTAAACCGTACCCTAACCCTAACCCTAACAGTAACCCTAACCTTAACACTTACCCTAAACCTAACCTTACCCTAGCCCTAACCCTAACCCTAACCCTAACCCTTACCCTTACCCTAACCCTAACCCTAACCCTAAAACTAAACCTAACCCTTAGCTTAACCCTAACCCTTACCCTTACCCTAACACTAACCCTAACCCTAGTCCTAACCCTAACCCTAACACTTACCGTAACCCTAACCCTAACCCTAACCCTAACCTAACCCTTACCCTTACCCTAACTCTATCCCTAACCCTAACCTAAACCTAAACTTAACCCTAAACCTTACCCTTACCCTAACCCTAACCCTAACCCTAACCCTATCCCTAAACCTAACCCTAACCCTAATCCTAACCCTTACCCTTAACCTACCCTAACCCTAAACCTCACCCTTACCCTTACGGTTACACTTTACCCTAACCCTACCCTTAACCCTAACGCTAACCCTAAACCTAACCTATAACCCTAACCCTTATCCTTTCCCTAACCCTAACCCTAACACTAACCCTAACCCTCAACCCTAAACCGAACCCTTGCCCTTACCCTAACCCTAACCCGAAACCTAACCCTAACCCTTACCCTTACCCTAACCCTAACCCTAACTCTAACCCTAACCCTAACCCTAAACCTAACCTTAACCCTAATCCTTACCCTTACCCTATCCCTAACCGTAACCCTAAACCTAACCCTAACCCTAACCCTAACCCTAACCCTTACCCTAACCCTAAACCTAACCCTAACCAAACCCTTACCCTTACCCTAACCCGAACCCTAAACTTAACTCTAACCCTAACCCTGACCTAACCCTTACCCTTACCCTAAGCCTTACTCTAACCCTAAGCCTAAACTTAACCCTAACCCTAACCCTATCCCTAACCATATCACTTACACTTATCCTTACCCTAACCCTAACCCTAAACCTAACCCTAACCTTAACCTAACCCTAACTCTAACCCATACCCTTACCCTAACCCTAACCCTAACCTTAATCCCAAACTAAATCTAACGCTAACCCTAACCCTAACCCTTACCCTAACTCTAACCCTAACCCTGACACTAACACTTACACTTACTCTAACCCAAAACTAACCCTAAACCTAACCCTTATCCTAAGCCTAACCGTAACCCTAACCCTACCCCTTACATTAACCCTAACACTCACCAAAACCCTAACCCCTAACCCTAACACTAACCCTAACCCTAACCGTAACCCTTACACTTATCCTAACCTTAACCCTAACCCGAACACTTACCCTTACTTAACCCCAACCCTAACCCTAACCCTCATCCTAACCCTTACCCTAACACTAACCCTAAAACTAACCCTAACCCTTACTCTTACCCTAACCCTGAACCTAACCCTAAACCTAACAGTAACCCTAACCCTTACCCTTATCGTAACCCTAACCCTAACTCTAACCCTAACCCTAAACGTTACCCTTGCCCTAAACCTAACCCTATCCCTTACACTAAACCTAACCCTAACCCTCATCCTAACCCTTAAACTTACCTTAACCCTAACCCTAACCCTAACCCTAAACCTAAACCAAACACTAAACCTAACCCTAACCCTAACCCTAACCCTTACCCTAACCCTAACCCTAACCCTAAACCTAAACCTAATCCTTACCTTTACCCTAACCCTAACCCTAACCTTAACCCAACCCTTACCCTAAACCTAACCTTAACCCTAACCCTTATCCTTTCACTAACCTTAACTCTAACCCTAACCCTAAACCTAACCCTTACTCTTACGCTAACCCTAACTCTAAACCTATCCCTAACCCTTACCCTTACCCTTACCTAACCCTAGCCCTAACCTTAACCTTAACCCTTACCCTTACCCTAACCCTAACACTAACGCTAATCCTTACCATAATACTAACCCTAACCCTACCTAACCCTTACCATACCCTAACCCTAACCCTAAACTTAATCCTAACTCTAAACCTAACCCTAACCCTTACCTTTACCCAAACCCTAACCATAAAATAATCCTAACCCTAACCCTATGCCTAACCTTATCCCTTACCCTTACCCTAACCCAAACCCTAAACGTAACACTAACCGTAACACCTAACGCTAAACCTAACCCTAACCCTTACCCTTACCTAACCCTAACCATAACCCTAACCCTAACCCTAAACCTTACCCTTAACCTAACCCTAAACCTAACCCTAACCCTTAACCTTACCCTAACACTAACCCTAACCCAAACCCAATTCCTAACCCTATGCCTTACCCTTACCCTAACCATAACCCTAAACCTAACACTAACCGTAACCCCTAACACTAACCCTAACCCTAACCCTTACAGAAAACCTAACCCTAAACCTAACCTAACCCTAACCCTTAGCCTAACCCTAACCCTTACCCTAACCCTAACCCTTACACTAAACCTAACCCTAAATCTAACCCTAAACCGAACCCTAACCCTAACCCTTACCCTTACCCTAACCCTAACCCTACCGCTAACCCTACACCTTACCTTTACCCTAAACCTAACCCTAACCCTTACCCTAAACCTAATCTAACCCTAACCCTAAACCTAACCCTTACCTTAACCCTAACCCTAAACCTAACCCTTCCGCTTAACCTAACCTAACCCTAACACATAACCTTACCCTAATCCTCACCCTAACCCTAACCGTAACCTTAAACCTAACCTAAACCTAACCCTAACCCTAACCCTTATCCTAACCCTAACTTAACCCCAACACTAAACCTAATCCTAACCCTAACCTTAACCCTTACCCTTACCCTAACCCTAACCCTAACCCTAAAACTAACCCCTAACCCTAACCCTTACCCTAATCCTAACCCTAACCCTAACCCTTACCCTTACCCTAACCCTAACCCCAAACCTAAACATAACCCTTTCCCTAATCCTAACCCGAACCCGAACCCTTAACCTAACCCTATCCCTTACCCTTATAGTAACCCTAACCCTAACCCTAACACTTATCCTTACCCTAAACGCTACCCTAACGCTAACACTAACTCTAACCCTTACCCGAATCCTAACCCTAAAGCTAAAACTAGCCCTTACCCTTACCCTAACCCTAACCCTAACTCTAACCCTAAACCTTATCATAACCCTAACACTAACCCTAACCGCTAACACCTAACCCTAACCCTAACCCTAACACTTACCCTTACCCTAAACCCAACCCTAACCCTAACCCTAACCCTACCTTTACCCTAACTCTAACCCTAAACCTCACCCTAACCCTTATCCTTATCCCAACCCTAACCCTTACCCTAAACCTAACCTAACCCTAACCCTTACTCTTATCCTAACCCTAACCTTAACCCTAACCCTATCAATAACCCTAAACCTTACCCTTTCCCTAAACCTAACCCTAAACCTTACACTAACCCTAACCTTAACCCTAATCCTAACCCTAACCCTAAACCTAACCCCTAAACCTAACCCTAACCCTAACCCTAACCCTAATCCATAACCCTAACCCGAACCCTAAACGTTACCCTTATCTTAACCCTAACCCTAACCCTAACCCTAACCCCAAACCTTAACCCTAACCCCTAACCCTATCCCTAAGCCTAACGCATACCCTTATAGTAACCCTAACTGTAACCCTAACACATACCCTTACCATAACCCTAACCCTAACACTAACCGTAACCCTAAACCTAACCCTAAACCTAAACCTAACCATAACCCTTACCCTAACCATAACATTAACTCCAACACTAAACCTAACCCTAAACCTAACACTAACCCTAACCCTAACACTTACCCTAACCCTAACCCTAAACCTAACCCTTACCCTTACCCTTACCCTAACCCTAACCCTAACCTTAACCCCAACCCTAATCCTAACCCTAACCCTAATCCTAAACCTTACCCTAACCCTAACCCTAACCATAAACCTAACACTTACCCTTAAGCTAACCCTAACCCTAAACCTTATACTAACCCTAACCCTAACTCTAACCCTAACCCTAACACTTTACCTAACCTTAACACTAACCCTAACCCTAAACCTAACCCTTTCCCTTATCCTAACCGTAACCATGACCCTAACTCTAACCCTTACCCTTACCCTAACCCTAACCCTTTCCCTTATCCTAACCGTAACCCTAACCCTAGCACTTGTCCTTACCCTAACCCCAACCCTAACCCTAACCCTAACCCCTAACCCTAACCCTAACCCTAACCCTTACCCTTACCCTAAACCTAACCCTAACCCTGACACTTACCCTAACCCTAACCCTAACCCTAACCCTAACACTTACCCTTACCCTTACCCTAACCCTAACCCTAACCCTAACACTTACCCTTACCCTAACCCTAACCCTAACCCTAACTCTTATCCTTACACTAACCCTAACCCTAAATCTAACACTAACCCTAATGCCTAACAGTAACCGTAACCCTAACCTTAACCCTAACCCTAACCCTAAACTTTACCCTAACCCTAACCCTAAACCTAGTCCTTACCCTAACCCTAACCCTAACGCTAACACTAACTCTTTCCCTAACCCTAACCCTAACTCTTACCCTAACCCTAACCCTAACCCTAACCCTAAGCCTTAGCCTTAGCCTTACCCTAACCCTAACCCTAACCCTAACCCTTATCCTAACCTTAACCCCTAACCCTAATATTTACCCTAACCCTAACACAAACCCTAAACCTTAGCCTTAGCCAAACCCTAACCCTAACCTCAACCTTAACCCTAACCCTAACCCCTAACCCTAAACCGAACCCTAAACCTAACCCCTAACCCAAATCCTAAGCCTAACCCTTACCCTTATCCTAACCCTAACCGTAACCCTAACACATACCCTTACCCTAACCCTAATCCTAACCCTAACCCTAACCGTAACCCTAAACCTAACCCTAAACCTAACCCTAACCCTAACATTAACCCCAACACTAAATCTAACCCTAACCCTAACCCTAAGCCTAACCCTAACACTTACCCT
>NW_028327436.1:0-24490 GCF_031878675.1 Megascapheus bottae | reverse complement strand
TTGTGACGTCACACACCTCCATGCTATGATTTCACGCACCTCCATTCTGTGATTTTACACACCTCCTTTCTATGATTTCACGCACCTCCATTCTGACTTTCCACACGTCCATTCTGACTTCACACACCTTAATTCTATGACTTCACACACCTCCGTTTTCTGACTTCACACCCCTAAAATCTGTGACTTCACAAACCTCCATTCTATGACTTCACAGACCACCATTCTTTGAGTTCACACACGTCCATTCTATGACTTCGTACACCTCCATTCTATGACTACACACACCTCCATTCTGTGACTTCACACACCTCCATTCTGTGACTTCACACACCTTCATTCTCTCTTCTCACACCTCCATTCTATGACTTTACACACCGCCATTCTGACTTCACTCACCTCCATTCTGTGACTTCACTCACCTACATTCTGACTTCACAAACCTCCATTGTATGACTTCATACACCTCCATTCTATGACTTCACATACCTCCATTCTGACTTCACACACCTCCGTTCTGTGACTTCACACCCCTACATTCTGACTTCACACACCTCCATTCTCTGAGTTCACACACCTCTATTCTGACTACACACACATCCATTCTGTGACTTCACACACCTCCATTGTGTGACTTCACACTCCTCCATTCTCTCTTCACACACCTCCATTCTATGACTTCACACAACTCCATTCTATGACTTTACACACCTCCATTCAGTGACTTCACACACCTCCATTCTATGATTTCACACACCTCCATTCTATGACTTCTCACACCTCCATTCTATGACTTCACACACCTCCATTCTGACTTCACACACCTCCATTCGGTGACTTCACACACTCCATTGTATGACTTCACACACCTCCATTGTGACTTCACAAAACTCCATTCTATGACCTCACACACCTCCATTCTGACTACACACACCTCCATTCTGTGACTTCACACACCTCCATT
This sequence comes from Megascapheus bottae, assembly GCF_031878675.1. Lineage (NCBI taxonomy): Eukaryota > Metazoa > Chordata > Mammalia > Rodentia > Geomyidae > Megascapheus > Megascapheus bottae. Next base: position 23,526 of record NW_028327436.1, on the reverse strand, counting down.
TTGTGACTTCACACACCTCCATTCTCTCTTCTCACACATCCATTCTATGACTTCACACACCTCCATTCTGACCACACACCTCCATTCTGTGACTTCACACACCTCCATTCTGACTACACACACCTCCACTCTGTGACTTCACACACCTCCATTGTGTGATTTCACACACCTCCATTCTCTCTTCTCACACCTCCATTCTATGACTTCACACACCTCCATTCTGACTTCACACACCTCCATTCTGTGACTTCACACACCTCCATTCTATGACTTCACACAACTCCATTCTGACTTCACACACCTCTATTCTATGACTTCACACACCTCCATTCTGACTACACACAACTCCATTCTGTGACTTCACACACCTACATTATGTGACTTCACACACCTCCATTCCCTCTTCACACCCCTCCATTCTATGACTTCACACTCCTCCATTCTATGACTTGACACAACTCCATTTTGTGACTTCACACACCTCCATTCTATGACCTCACACACCTCCATTCTATGACTTCACACAGCGCCATTCTGTGACTTCACACACCTCCATTGTGACTTCACACACCTCCATTATTACCGCACACACCTCCATTCTGTGACTTCACACACCTGCATTTTGTGACGTCACACACCTCCATGCTATGATTTCACGCACCTCCATTCTGTGATTTTACACACCTCCTTTCTACGACTTCACGCACCGCCATTCTGACTTTCCACACGTCCATTCTGACTTCACACACCTTAATTCTATGACTTCACACACCTCCGTTTTCTGACTTCACACACCTAAAATCTGTGACTTCACAAACCTCCATTCTATGACTTCACAGACCACCATTCTTTGAGTTCACACACGTCCATTCTATGACTTCGTACACCTCCATTCTATGACTACACATACCTCCATTCTGTGACTGCACACACCTCCATTCTGTGACTTCACACACCTCCATTCTCTCTTCTCACACCTCCATTCTATGACTTTACACACCTCCATTCTGACTTAACACACCTCCATTCTGTGACTTCACACACCTCCATTCTATGACTTCACACAACTCCATTCTGACTTCACACACCTCGATTCTATGACTTCAGACACCTCCATTCTGACTACACACACCTCCATTCTGTGACTTCACACACCTACATTATGTGACTTCACACACCTGGATTCCCTCTTCACACACCTCCATTCTATGACTTCACACAGCTCCATTCTATGACTTGACACAACTCCATTTTGTGACTTCACACACCTCCATTCTATGACCTCACACACCTCCATTCTATGACTTCACACAGCGCCATTCTGTGACTTCACACACCTCCATTGTGACTTCACACACCTCCATTATTACCGCACACACCTCCATTCTGTGACTTCACACACCTGCATTTTGTGACGTCACACACCTCCATGCTATGATTTCACGCACCTCCATTCTGTGATTTTACACACCTCCTTTCTATGATTTCACGCACCTCCATTCTGACTTTCCACACGTCCATTCTGACTTCACACACCTTAATTCTATGACTTCACACACCTCCGTTTTCTGACTTCACACCCCTAAAATCTGTGACTTCACAAACCTCCATTCTATGACTTCACAGACCACCATTCTTTGAGTTCACACACGTCCATTCTATGACTTCGTACACCTCCATTCTATGACTACACACACCTCCATTCTGTGACTTCACACACCTCCATTCTGTGACTTCACACACCTTCATTCTCTCTTCTCACACCTCCATTCTATGATTTTACACACCTCCATTCTGACTTCACTCACCTCCATTCTGTGACTTCACTCACCTACATTCTGACTTCACAAACCTCCATTGTATGACTTCATACACCTCCATTCTATGACTTCACATACCTCCATTCTGACTTCACACACCTCCGTTCTGTGACTTCACACCCCTACATTCTGACTTCACACACCTCCATTCTCTGAGTTCACACACCTCTATTCTGACTACACACACATCCATTCTGTGACTTCACACACCTCCATTGTGTGACTTCACACTCCTCCATTCTCTCTTCACACACCTCCATTCTATGACTTCACACAACTCCATTCTATGACTTTACACACCTCCATTCAGTGACTTCACACACCTCCATTCTATGATTTCACACACCTCCATTCTATGACTTCTCACACCTCCATTCTATGACTTCACACACCTCCATTCTGACTTCACACACCTCCATTCGGTGACTTCACACACTCCATTGTATGACTTCACACACCTCCATTGTGACTTCACAAAACTCCATTCTATGACCTCACACACCTCCATTCTGACTACACACACCTCCATTCTGTGACTTCACACACCTCCATTTTGTGACTTCACACACCTCCATTCTCTCTTCTCACACATCCATTCTATGACTTCACACACCTCCATTCTGACCACACACCTCCATTCTGTGACTTCACACACCTCCATTCTGACTACACACACCTCCACTCTGTGACTTCACACACCTCCATTGTGTGATTTCACACACCTCCATTCTCTCTTCTCACACCTCCATTCTATGACTTCACACACCTCCATTCTGACTTCACACACCTCCATTCTGTGACTTCACACACCTCCATTCTATGACTTCACACAACTCCATTCTGACTTCACACACCTCTATTCTATGACTTCACACACCTCCATTCTGACTACACACAACTCCATTCTGTGACTTCACACACCTACATTATGTGACTTCACACACCTCCATTCCCTCTTCACACCCCTCCATTCTATGACTTCACACTCCTCCATTCTATGACTTGACACAACTCCATTTTGTGACTTCACACACCTCCATTCTATGACCTCACACACCTCCATTCTATGACTTCACACAGCGCCATTCTGTGACTTCACACACCTCCATTGTGACTTCACACACCTCCATTATTACCGCACACACCTCCATTCTGTGACTTCACACACCTGCATTTTGTGACGTCACACACCTCCATGCTATGATTTCACGCACCTCCATTCTGTGATTTTACACACCTCTTTTCTATGACTTCACGCACCTCCATTCTGACTTTCCACACGTCCATTCTGACTTCACACACCTTAATTCTATGACTTCACACACCTCCGTTTTCTGACTTCACACACCTAAAATCTGTGACTTCACAAACCTCCATTCTATGACTTCACAGACCACCATTCTTTGAGTTCACACACGTCCATTCTATGACTTCGTACACCTCCATTCTATGACTACACACACCTCCATTCTGTGACTTCACACACCTCCATTCTGTGACTTCACACACCTCCATTCTCTCTTCTCACACCTCCATTCTATGACTTTACACACCTCCATTCTGACTTAACACACCTCCATTCTGTGACTTCACACACCTCCATTCTATGACTTCACACAACTCCATTCTGACTTCACACACCTCGATTCTATGACTTCAGACACCTCCATTCTGACTACACACACCTCCATTCTGTGACTTCACACACCTACATTATGTGACTTCACACACCTGGATTCCCTCTTCACACACCTCCATTCTATGACTTCACACACCTCCATTCTATGACTTGACACAATTCCATTTTGTGACTTCACACACCTCCATTTTGACTTCACACACGTCCATTATTACCGCACACACCTCCATTCTGTGACTTCACACACCTGCATTTTGTGACGTCACACACCTCCATGCTATGATTTCACGCACCTCCATTCTGTGATTTTACACACCTCCATACTATGACTTCATGCACCTCCATTCTGGCTTTACACACCTCCATTCTGACTTCACACACCTTAATTCTATGAATTCACACACCTCCGTTTTCTGACTTCTCACACCTAAAATCTGTGACTTCACAAACCACCATTCTATGACTTCACAGACCACCATTCTTTGAGTTCACACACGTCCATTCTATGACTTCGTACACCTCCATTCTATGACTACACACACCTCCATTCTGTGACTTCACACACCTCCATTCTGTGACTTCACACACCTCCATTCTCTCTTCTCACACCTCCATTCTATGACTTCACCCACCTCCATCCCCTCTTCACACACCTCCATTCTATGACTTCGTACACCTCCATTCTATGATCTCACACACCTCCATTCTATGACTTCACACAGCTCCATTCTGTGACTTCACACACCTCCATTCTGACTTCACACACCTCCATTATTACCGCACACACCAACATTCTGTGACTTCACACACCTGCATTTTGTGACGTCACACACCTCCATGCTATGATTTCACGCACCTCATTCTGTTATTTTACACACCTCCATTCTATGACTTCACGCATCTCCATTCTGACTTTACACACCTCCCTTCTGACTTCACACACCTTAATTCTATGACTTCACACACCTCCGTTTTCTGACTTCACACACCTAAAATCTGTGACTTCACAAACCTCCATTCTATGACTTCACAGACCACCGTTCTTTGAGTTCACACACGTCCATTCTTGACTTCGTACACCTCCGTTCTATGACTACACACACCTCCATTCTGTGAATCCACACACCTACATTCTATGACTTCACACACCTCCATTGTCTTACTTAAAAATCCTCCGTTATATGACTTTACACACCTCCATTCTGTGACTTCACTCACCTCCATTCTGTGACTTCACTCACCTATATTCTGACTTCACAAACCTCCGTTCTATGACTTCACACACCTCCATTCTATGACTTCACACACCTCCATTCTGACTTCACACACCACTGTTCTGTGATTACACCAACCTCCATTCTATGACTTCACACACCTCCATTCTGTGACTTCACAAACCTTCATTCTATGACTTCACACACCTCTATTCTATGACTTCACACACCTCCATTCTATGAGTTCACACACGTCCATTCTATGACTTCATATACGTCCATTCTATGACTTCAAACACCTCCATTCTGTGAATCCACACACCTCCATTGTATGACTTCACACACGTCCATTCTGTGACTTCACACACCTCTATTCTATGACTTCACACACCCCCACTCTGTCTTCACACACCTCCATTTTGACTTCACACACCTCCATCTGTGACTTCACACACCTCCATTCTATGACTTCACACACCTTCATTTTGACTTCACACACCTCCATTCTCTGACTTCACACACCTGTAATCTGTGACTTCACACACCTCCATTCTATGACTTCACTCACCTCCATTCTGTGATTTCACTCACCTACATTCTGACTTCACAAACCTCCATTCTATGACTTCACACCCCTCCATTCTATGACTTCACATACCTCCATTCTGACTTCACACACCTCCATTCTATGACTTCACACAACTCCATTCTGTGACTTCACACACCTCCGTTCTGTGACTTCACACACCTCCATTCTGACTCCACACAACTCCATTCTGTGACTTCACACCCCTCCATTCTGACTTCACACACCTCCATTCTATGACTTCACACACCTCCATTCTGACTACACACACATCCATTCTGTGACTTCACACACCTCCATTGTGTGACTTCACACACCTCCATTCTCTCTTCACACACCTCCATTCTATGACTTCACACACCTCCATTCTATGACTTTACACACCTCCATTCAGTGACTTCACACACCTCCATTCTATGATTTCACGCACCTCCATTCTATGACTTCTCACACCTCCATTCTATGACTTCACACACCTCCATTCTGACTTCACACACCTGCATTCGGTGACTTCACATACTCCATTGTATGACTTCACACACCTCCATTGTGACTTCACACAACTCCATTCTATGACCTCACACACCTCCATTCAGACTACACACACCTCCATTCTGTGACTTCACACACCTCCATTTTGTGACTTCACACACCTCCATTCTCTCTTCTCACACATCCATTCTGTGACTTCACACACCTCCATTCTGACTTCACACACCTCCATTCTCTGACTTCACACACCTCCATTCTGACTACACACACCTCCATTCTGTGACTTCACACACCTCCATTGTGTGATTTCACACACCTCCATTCTCTCTTCTCACACCTCCATTCTATGACTTCACACACCTCCATTCTGACTTCACACACCTCCATTCTGTGACTTCACACACCTCCATTCTATGACTTCACACAACTCCATTCTGACTTCACACACCTCGATTCTATGACTTCACACACCTCCATTCTGACTACACACACCTCCATTCTGTGACTTCACACACCTACATTATGTGACTTCACACACCTCCATTCCCTCTTCACACACCTCCATTCTATGACTTCACACTCCTCCATTCTAACTTGACACAACTCTTTTGTGACTTCACACACCTCCATTCTATGACCTCACACTCCTCCATTCTATGACTTGACACAACTCCTTTTTGTGACTTCACACACGTCCATTCTATGACTTCGTACACCTCCATTCTATGACTATACACACCTCCATTCTGTGAATCCACACACCTCCATTCTATGACTTCACACACCTCCATTGTCTTACTTAAAAATCCTCCGTTATATGACTTTACACACCTCCATTCTATGACTTCACTCACCTCCATTCTGTGACTTCACTCACCTATATTCTGACTTCACAAACCTCCGTTCTATGACTTCACACACCTCCATTCTATGACTTCACACACCTCCATTCTGACTTCACACACCTCCGTTCTGTGAATACACCCACCTCCATTCTATGACTTCACACACCTATATTCTATGACTTCACAAACCTCCATTCTGTGACTTCACACACCTCCATTCTGACTTCACACAACTCCATTCTGTGACTTCACACACCTCCATTCTGTGACTTCACACACCTCCATTCTATGAATTCACACAAGTCCATTCTATGACATCACACACCTCCATTCCATGACTCACACACCTCCATTCTATGACTTCACACACCTCCATTCTGTGACTTCACACACCTCCATTCTATGACTTTGCAAACCTCCATTCTTACTTCACAAACATCCATTCTGTGATTTCACACACTTCCATTCTGTGACTTCTCACACACCATTCTATGACTTCACACACCTCCATTCTGACTTCACACACTTCCATTCTATGAATTCACACACATCCATTCTATCATCACACACATCCATAATGACTTCACACACGTCCATTCTATGACTTCACACACTTCCATTCTTTGACTTCAAACGCCTCCACCCTGTGTCTTCACGCAGCTCCATTCTGACTTCACACACCTCCATTCTATGACTTCACACACCTCCATACTGACTACTCACACCTCCATTCTGTGACTTCACACACCTCCATTGTGTGACTTCACACACCTCCATTCTCTCTTCACATACCTCCACTCTATGACTTCACAAACCTCCATTCCATGACTTCACACACCTCCATTCAGGGACTTCACACACCTCCATTCTATGATTTCACACACCTCCATTCTGTGACTTCACACACCTCCATTCTATGACGTCACATACCTCCATTCTGACTTCACACACCTCCATTCTCTGACTTCACACACCTCCATTCTATGACTTCACAAACCTCCATTGTGACTTCACACAACTCCATTCTACGTCTTCACACACCTCCATTCTATGACTTGACACACCTCCATGCTGTGACTTCACTCAACTCCATTCTATGACCTCACACACCTCCATTCTATGACTTCACACAGCTCAATTCTGTGACTTCACACACCTCCATTCTATGACTTCACACACCTCAATGCTGTGACTTCACAGACCTCTATTCTATGAGTTCACACAAGTCTATTCTTTGACTTCATACACCTCATTCTATGACTTCACACACCTCCATTCTGTGAATCCACACACCTCCATTCTATGACTTCACAAAGCTCCGTTCTCTGACTTCACCCACCTCCAATCTGTGACTTCACACACCTCCAGTCTATGACTTCACACACCTCAATTCTGTGACTTCACACAACTCTAATCTATGACATCACACACCTCCATGCTGACTTGACACACCTCCATTCTGACTTCACACACCTCCGTTCTCTGACTTGACACACCTCCATCTATGACTTCACACACCTCCATTCTGTGACATCACAAACCTTCATTCTGTTACTTCACACACCTCCATTCTATGACTTCACACACCCCCACTCTGTCTTCACACACCACTATTCTGACTACACACACCTCCATTATATGACTTCACACCCCTCCATTCTGTGACTTCACACACCTCCATTCTGTGTCTTCACACACCTCCATTCAGTGATTTCAAAAACCTCTATTCTGTGACTTCACACACCTCCATTGTCTGACTTCACAAACCTCCGTTTTATGACTTTACACATCTCCATTCTGTGACTTCACTCACCTCCATTCTGTGACTGCACACACCTCCATTCTGACTTCACAAACCTCCCTTATATGACTTCACACACCTCCATTCTCTTACTTCACACACCTCCATTCTGACTTAACACACCTCCATACTGTGACTTCACCCACTAACATTCTATGACTTCACACACCTCCATTCTGTGACTTCACACACCTCCATTGTGTGACTTCACACCCCTCCATTCTGTGACTTCACACACCTCCATTCTGACTTCACACAACTCCATTCTATGACTTGACAAACCTCCATTCTATGACTTCACACACCTCCATTCTATGACTTCACACACCATTCTATGACTTCACACTCCTCCATTCTGACTTCACACACTTCCATTCTATGATTTCACACATCTCCATTCTGACTTCACCCACCTTTATTCTGTGACTTCACACACCTCCATTCTCTCTTCACACACCTCCATTCTATGACTTCACACACCTCCATTCTTACTTCACAACATCCATTCTGTGAATTCACACACATCCATTCTGACTTCACAACCTCCACTCTGACTTCACACACGTCCATTCTATGACTTCCCACACTTCCATTCTGTGACTTCACACACCTCCATTCTGTGACTTCATGCACCTCCATTCTGACTTCACACACCTCCATTCTATGACTTCACACACCTCTATTCTATGACTTCAGAGACCTCCATTCTATGAGTTCACACAAGTCCACTCTTTGACTTCATACACCTCCATTCTATGACTTCACACAAATCCATTCTGTGAATCCACACACCTCCATTCTATGACTTCAAAAACCTCCGTTCTGACTTCACACACCTCCAATCTGTGACTTCACAAACCTCCATTCTATGACTTCACACACCTCCATTCTGTGACTTCACACAACTCCAATCTATGACATCACACACCTCCATTCTGACTTGACACACCTCCATTCTGACTTCACACACCTCCATTGTGACTTCACACACCTCCGTTCTCTGACTTGACACACCTCCATCTATGACTTCACACACCTCCATTCTGTGACATCACAAACCTTCATTCTATTACTTCACACAACTCCATTCTATGATTCACACACCCCCACTCTATCTTCACACACCTCCATTCTGACTACACACACCTCCATTATATGACTTCACACCCCTCCATTCTGTGACTTCACACACCTCCATTCTGTGTCTTCACACACCTCCATTCAGTGATTTCAAAAACCTCCATTCTGTGACTTCACACACCTCCATTCTGTGACTTCACAAACCTCCCTTCTATGACTTCACACACCTCCATTCTGTGATTTCACACACCTCCATTCTGACGTCACACAACTCCATTCTATGGCTTCACACAACTCCATTGTGAATTCACACCTCCAGTCTATGTCTTCACACATCTCCATTCTGTGACTTCACTCACCTCCATTATATGACCTCACACACCTCCATTATATGACCTCACACACCTCCATTGTCTGACTTCACACAGCTCCATTCTGTGATTTCACACACCTCTATTCTGTGATTTCACACACCTCCATTCTGACGTCACACACCTTCATTCTGACTTCACACACCTCCATTCTGACTTCACACACCTCCATTCTATGATTTGACACCTCCATTCTGTGACTTCACTCACCTCCATTATATGACCTCACATACCTCCATTGCCTGACTTCACACAGCTCCATTCTGTGACTTCACACACCTCCATTCAGACTTCACACACCTCCATTCTTACCTCACACACCTCCATTCTGTGACTTCACACACCTCCATGATATGACTTCACAGACCTCCATTCTATGACTTCACACACCTCCATTCTGAGACTTCACACAACTCCAAACTTTGACTTCACACACCTCCATTCTGACTTCACACACCTCCCTTCTGACTTCACACACCTCCATTCTGACTTCACACTCCTCCGTTCTCTGACTTGACACACCTCCATTCTATGACTTCACACACCTCCATTCTGTGACTTCCCAAACCTTCATTCTATGACTTCACACACCTCTATTCTATGACTTCACAGACCTCCATTCTATGAGTTCACACACGTCCATTCTATGACTTCATACACCTCCATTCTATGACTTCACACACCTCCATTCTGTGAATCCACACACCTCCATTCTATGACTTCACAAACCTCCATTCTATGACTTCACACACCTCTATTCTATGACTTCACACACCTCCACTCTGTCTTCACACACCTCCATTCTGACTACACACACCTCCATTATATGACTTCACACACCTCCATTCTTGACTTCACACTACTACATTGTGACATCCGACACCTCCATTTTGACTTCACACACCTCCATTCTGTGTCTTCACACACCTCCATTCAGTGATTTCAAAAACCTCCATTCTGTGACTGCACACGCCTCCATTATATGACTTCACAAACCTCCATTCTATGACTTCACACACCTCCATCTGTGATTTCACACATCTCCATTCTGTGACTTCACACACCTCCTTTCTCTGAGTTCACACAGCTACATTCTGTGACATCACACATCTCCATTCTGTGACTTCACAAACCTCCATTCTCTTTCTTCACACACCTCCATTCTATGAATTCACACACCTCCATTCAATGACTTCATAAACCTCCATTCTGTGACTTCACACATCTCCATTCTGTGACTTCACACACCTCCATACTGTGAATTCACATATCTCCATTCTCTGACTTAGCACACTTCCATTTTGACTTCACACACCTCCTTTCTGTAACTTCACACACCTCCATTTTGTGACTTCACACACCCCCATTTTGACTTCACACACCTCCATTCTGTGACTTCACACACCTGCATTCTGTGACTTCACACACCTCCATTCCAGGACTTCACACACCTCCATTCTATGACTTCACAAACCACCATTCTGTGACTTCAGTCACCTACATTCTGTGACTTCACACACCTCCATTATCTGACTTCACAAACCTCCGTTCTATGACTTTACACATCTCCATTCTGTGACTTCACTCACCTCAATTCTGTGACTGCATACACCTCCATTCTGACTTCACAAACCTCCCTTATATGACTTAACACACCTCCTTTCTCTGACTTCACACACCTCCATTCTGTGACATCACTCACCTCCAATCTATGACCTCACACACCTCCATTCTATAACTTCACACAGCTCCATTCTGTGACTTCACACACCTCCATTCTGACTTCACACACCTCCATTATTACCGCACACACGTCCATTCTGTGACTTCACACACCTCCATTTTGTGACTTCACACAACTCCATGCTATGATTTCACACATCTCCATTCTTTGATTTCACACACCTCCATTCAATGACTTCACGCACCTCCATTCTGACTTTACACACCTCCATTCTGACTTCACACACCTCAATTCTCTGACTTCACACACCTCCATTCTATGACTTCTCACACCTCCGTTCTCTGACTTCACACACCTCCATTCCAGGACTTCACACACCTCCATTCTATGACTTCACAAACCACCATTCTGTGACTTCAGTCACCTACATTCTGTGACTTCACACAACTCCATTATCTGACTTCACAAACCTCCGTTCTATGACTTTACACATCTCCATTCTGTGACTTCACTCACCTCAATTCTGTGACTGCACACACCTCCATTCTGACTTCACAAACCTCCCTTATATGACTTAACACACCTCCTTTCTCTGACTTCACACACCTCCATTCTGTGACTTCACACACCTCCATTCTGTGACTTCACACACCTCTGTTCTGTGACTTCACACAACCCCATTCTGACTTCACACAACTCAATTCTATGACTTCACAAACCTCCATTCTGTGTGTTCACACACATCCATTCAATGATTTCAAAAACCTCCATTCTGTGACTGCACACACCTCCATTCTTTGACTTCACAAACCTCCATTCTATGACTTCACACACCTCCATCTGTGATTTCACACATCTCCATTCTTTGACTTCACACACCTCATTTCTCTGAGTTCACACAGCTACATTCTGTGACATCACACATCTCCATTCTGTGACTTCACAAACCTCCATTCTGTGACTTTACACATCACCATTCTGTGACTTTACTCACCTCCATTCTATGACTGCACACACCTCCATTCTGACTTCACAAACTTCCCTTATATGACATCACACACCTCCATTCTCTGACTTCACACACCTCCATTCTGACTTAACACACGTCCATACTGTGACTTCACCCACCTGCATTCTATGACTTCACACACCTCCATTCTATGACTTCACACACCTCCATTCTGTGACTTCACACAACTCCGTTCAGTGACTTCACACACCTCAATTCTGACTTCACACAACTCCATTCTATGACGTGACAAACCTCCATTCTGTGACTTCACACACCTCCATTCTGTGACTTCACACACAACATTCTATGACTTTACACTCCTCCATTCTGACTTCAAATACTTCCATTCTATGATTTCACACATCTCCATTCTGACTTCACACACCTTCATTCTGTGACTTCACACACCTCCATTCTCTATTCACACACCTCCATTCTATGACTTCACACACCTCCATTCTTACTTCACAACATCCATTCTGTGAATTCACACCCCTCCATTCTGACTTCACACACGTCCATTCTATGACTTCCCACACTTCCATTCTGTGACGTCACACAAGTCCATTATGTGACTTCATGCACCTCCACTCTGACTTCAAACACCTCCATTCTATGACTTCACACACCTCCGTTCTGACTACACATACCTCCATTCTGTGACTTCACACACCTAAATTGTGTGACTTCACACACCTCCATTCTCTCTTCACACACCTCCATTCATTGACTTCACACACCTCCATTCTATGACTTCACACACCTACATTCTGTGACTGCACGCACCTCCATTCTGACTTCACAAACCTCCCTTATATGACATCACACACCTCCATTCTATGACTTCACACACCTCCATTCTATGATTTCACACACCTCCATTCTATGACTTCTCACACCTCCATTCTATGACTTCACACACCTCCATATTGACTTCACACACCTCCATTCTGTGACTTCACACACCTCCATTCTATGACTTCACACACCTCCATTGTGACTTCACACAACTCCATTCTACATCTTCACACACCTCCATTCTATGACTTGACACACCTCCATTCTGTGACATCACTCACCCCCATTCTATGACCTCACACACCTCCATTCTATAACTTCACACAGCTCCATTCTGTGACTTCACACACCTCCATTCTGACTTCACACACCTCCATTATTACCGCACACACGTCCATTCTGTGACTTCACACACCTCCATTTTGTGACTTCACACAACTCCATGCTATGATTTCACACACCTCCATTCTTTGATTTCACACACCTCCATTCAATGACTTCACGCACCTCCATTCTGACTTTACACACCTCCATTCTGACTTCACACACCTCAATTCTATGACTTCACACACCTCCATTCTATGACTTCTCACACCTCCGTTCTCTGACTTCACACACCTCCAATCTGTGACTTCACACACCTCCATTCTATGACTTCACACACCTCCATTCTGTGACTTCACACAACTCCAATCTATGAATTCACACACCTCCATTCTGACTTCACACACCTCCATTCTGACTTCACACACCTCCATTCTGACTTCACACACCTCCATTCTGACTTCTCACACCTCCGTTCTCTGACTTCACACACCTTCATTCTATGACTTCACACACCTCCTTTCTGTGACTACACAAACGTTCATTCTATGACTTCACACACCTCTATTCTATGACTTAGACCTCCATTCTATGAGTTCACACAGGTGGATTCTATGACTTCATGCACCTCCATTCTATGACTTCACACACCTCCATTCTGTGAATCCACACACCTCCATTCTATGAATCCACACACCTCCATTCTATGACTTCACACACCTCAATTCTATGACTTCAGACACCTCCATTCTATGACTTCATACACCACCACTCTCTCTTCACACACCTCCATTCTGACTACACACACCTCCATTATATGACTACACACCCCTCCATTCTGTGACTTCACAAACCTCCATTCTGTCTTCACACACCTCCATTCAGTGATTTCAAAAACCTCCATTCTGTGACTTCTCACAACTCCATTCTTTGACTTCACAAACCTCCATTCTGTGTCTTCACACACCCCCATTCAGTGATTTCAAAAACCTCCATTCTGTGACTTCTCACACCTCCATTCTGTGACTTCACAAACCTCCATTCTATGACTTCACACACCTCCATTGTGACTTCACACAACTCCATTGTATGCCTTCACACACCTCCATTCTATGACTTGACACACCTCCATTCTGTGACTTCACTCACCTCCATTCTATGACCTCACACACCTCCATTCTCTGACTTCACACACCTCCATTTAGTGACTTCCCACATCTCCATGCTATGATTTCACACACCTCCATTCTGACTTCACACACCTCCCTTCTGACTTCACACACCTCCATTCTGACTTCACACACCTCCGTTCTCTGACTTGACACACCTCCATTCTATGTCTTCACACACCTCCATTCTATGACTTCACAAACCTTCATTCTATGACTTCACACACCTCTATTCTATGACTTCACAGACCTCCATTCTATGAGTTCACACATGTCCATTCTATGACTTCATATACCTCCATTCTATGACTTCAAACACCTCCATTCTGTGAATCCACACACCTCCATTTTATGACTTCACACACCTCCATTCTGTGACTTCACACACCTCTATTCTATGACTTCACACACCCCCACTCTGTCTTCACACACCTCCATTTTGACTTCACACACCTCCATTCTGTGACTTCACACACCTCCATTCTCTGTCTTCACACACCTCAATTCAGTGATTTCAAAAACCTCCATTCTGTGACTTCACACTCCTCCATTCTGTGACTTCACAAACCTCCATTCTATGACTTCACACACCTCCATCTGTGACTTCACACACCTCCATTCTATAACTTCACACACCTTCATTTTGACTTCACACACCTCCATTCTCTGACTTCACACACCTGTAATCTGTGACTTCACACACCTCCATTCTAGGACTTCACACACCTCCATTCTATGACTTCACACACCTCCATTCTGTGACTTCACTCAACTCCATTCAGTGACTTCACACACCTCCATTGTCTTACTTCAAAATACTCCGTTCTATGACTTTACACACTTCCATTCTGTGATTTAACTCACCTCCATTCTGTGACTTCACTCACCTACATGTTCTTGAGGCCGGCAGCAACCGTGCGAGGTGGCTCCCAGCTCTGAGGAATGTGCTCTCTAGGACCCAGGGCTGGCTGGAGAGGAGAAATATCCTTCGCAAGGTTTGCATCTTTCCCAGGTGACCCGGGGGAACTTCGGGGGAGAGGAGACCACGAAGACATTTTAGAATTCACAAGGGCAAAAGGAGGAGAATCCAAGCCTCTTGCTTCTTTCCTACCTTTCTCGTGCTTTGGAAGAAATGAGCTGACAAAATTCCCAAGGGAGAGCCCAAAAGTGGTCACTAAAGGGACCGATGGAAATCCCACTGGGAGGGCAGTGCTCCACCACACGCAGAAGGGGGTAAAATCACTGCTTGGTGATCCCTCAGAGTAGCGTTCTCTATGGGGGAGAAGGAAGACAATACCTTTCCCTAGCATCCTAACCATTTCCCACGAGATACAGGGGAACTCTGGAATTCCTCAAGCCTGAAACCCAGCCCGAGAGGTCAGGAGAAAGAAGCAAGGAAAAAGAGGGAAAATACAAAGAGCCTAGAAAACATTTTTTTTAGCAGGGTCCATTCCTCTCCAGTGTGGAAGGAATAATGTCAGCTGCAGAGTTGTTGAATGACAGGTGGAAGCACGGAGCAGTCTCATAAAGTTTTCCAAGGGATGCAAGAAACACTCACCTTACAAATTCAGGCCCACAGTAACCAACGCTCCAGGAGAAAGGGGCTCCTCGAGTACCCCTCCAGGAATCAGCAGGAAACGATGTTTACTACTCAGCAGTAGCTGCCCAGTGGTCATTCTTCCATTCCAATCCGGCTTTTATTCTGATTCAGGCCCTCCTGCCATGCCTTCTCTTTATGATTGGCTGATGGGCCCCACCCTAAATTCCACACACCTGTGCCTCCTTGCAGTGGGGATGGGCTCGTGGTGCCCTGTCCTTTCAGTGAGCAACAATGCTCAAGCTGAAGCTGTTTCCACTCTGTAGTGTATGAGCAGGTGGGATGCACTGAGAATTGGTTCATTGCTAAGTAAGGGACACATTTTACTTGAATCCCAGTCATGACATTTCTAAACTTGAGAAAAGGAGGAACTTGAAGACCAGCGAGGCTGGGGGCGGGGTTGGGGGGAGGGGATGAATCTACCTGAAAGATTTCTTATTCCTCCTCTTCTTACCCCTTTTTCTTCCCCCTTCTTCTTCTTCTTCCTCTTACCCCTTTTTCTTCCCCCTTCTTCTTCTTCTTCCTCTTCTTCCTCTTCTTCTTCTTCCTCTTCTTCTTCTTCTTCTTCTTCTTCTTCTTCTTCTTCTTCTTCTTCTTCTTCTTCTCCTTCTTCTTGTTCTATAATGGGCATGACTCTTGGACAGTGTTTGCTCAAGGCTAGCACTTTGCTACTTGAGCCACAGCATCCCTTCGGACTATTTCTGCAAAGGAATGGCCCCAGGGCTTCCTGCAGGCCAGGCAATCACACTACCAGTAGGCAACCGTCCCCGCCCCCAGGTCTGCCTTTGGAACAGCAAGCCTCACATCTCAGCCTCCCGACTAGCTGGGATTACAAGGGAGATCCACTGGGCCCAACCAGGCCAGGTCATCTTCCCACTCATTAGAAGTTGGAAGAGAATCCGCATTCACATATAAAAACATGATAAGGGTCGCCCTAAATTTCAAAACACACCAGGAGATGTACCCAGGAAGTTCACTGACCAGGTAGTTCCCAGACTTGTAACCCCATAGGGCGTAAAGTGTCTAAAGAACTGATTCAGTTGCGATTTACTGATAGAACAGAGTGCTGCAGAAAGAGCCAGCCCTTCAGAAGGCATGGACTCAGCAGAATACTGTTGATCCATTTTGTCACTTTGGAATATGATCTGGCCCTCCCTATCCCGCAGTGGCAGAGGGTTCTTCTCCAGAATCTCCAGAGAACTGCTGAGAGTGAGATCACAGAGCTGTTATCTGTTGGGGTGTTCCCCAATATTGGGGTCGTTGATCAAAGGAACCAGACTGACAGAAAGCCAAAGTTAAGCAAAGTTTTATTTCACACCAAGCACGGAGAATGTCACTGACCGGTCAGGGCCAACTCTGTGAAGAGAGAGCGACCCCTCCCGGCCTCACAGGCTAAGTTCTATAGGGCAAAAACCACAACCCCCAAGTTTATTACAGCTTCGCATCTGCTAGAGGCTGACTGGTTACAAACAGCACAGTTACACATGTACTCCTGCTGACTGGACGTCTCCACCTGACCTGTCCCAACCTTGTGACTGAGCCTCGTGTTTGGAAATGGACTGGTTTAGGGGACTGTTTGCAAGTCGTTTTCCGTGTCTTCACGCTCCGTTCGCACTGAACTTAATCCAGTAGTCTCGTTTGGGGTTTCATGTTTTTAAACAAGGTGTGGTTGTCCTTCCTTTGCATCCATAACAAATTGGTCGTTCAGTCCAGATGGAGTTGCACAGGCTGGATGAAGTCACTCGGGCTCAACACTGAACCTTACACCAAAAAATACTGGTCCTTAAAATGTCGGCAGATCCAGCAGAAGCGGGGGCAACATGTGCACCACAACACAGTTCAAAGAGAAGTCAGCAGTGTCCCAGGATCCGTCACGGTGTGGCGTTTTCTGGGCACTAGTGAGACCCATATGACTTTCACAGCTTCTGATACCAGTAATGGAGACGGGGAAAACTCCCCTCCGGGTCCATGCATACCATTCTGAGGAGTTTCCTGGCAGCTCCAATGCCATTGGCCTGCGGGAAACACCAGTACTTCTACCTAATTTCATTATGTATGTTTCCTTCTCCATGGCATACACTTTATTTTCTGGAGAAGTAAATGAATGTCCATACGTGATGATCTCAGTGAATTTTTCCATTGAAATATATAGAGGGGTTACAGTTATATTAGCCAGATAGTAGGTGCTTACAACTCCCACATTGGCACCCCTTTTCAGATTTCTGTTCCCATTTCCCTACCCCCCTTAATTTATTGCTTCATCATTTACATGCATAAGTTTACTGGTGTTCCATCTATTCTTTTCACAGAGACATGGAGCTGCCTTAATCCAATTCCTACTTCCTTATTGCCCTTCCTATGTCTACTGCCCATCTGGTACGTTTCCTACTCCTCCCCATGGGAGAGTTGCACCTCCTAAATGGAGATCTTAGCAAGCTCCCAGTGTCTCAGGCCTGTAACCCAAGCTACCCAGGAGGTTCAGATTTGGGGATTGCCCTTCGAAGGCGGCATGGGCCGGGCGCGGTGGCTCAAGCCTACAACACGACCTACCCAGGAGGCTGAGATCTGAGCTTCCAAGCTAGCTGGGAACAAGAGGACTTGGGACTCTTAGCTCCAACTAATCAGTAGACAACAGGAAGCGGGGCTTGGCACCTAGCTAGGGAGGTAGCCTTGAGCTGAAGGGCTCAGGGACAGTAGCCAGGCCCAGGCGAAGGGCCGTGGCCTTTAGCTGAAGAGCTCAGGGACAGCACCCAGGCCGAGTTCAAGCCCCTTTATCCAACCCGCAGGCCCCTCTCCCCACAACAACAACAACAACAACAACAACAACGAGAACAACTAGAAGGCAGCATGGGTGGGCAGGTTCATGGGATTCTTCTGTGCTCCAGACCGCAAGGCCCTACATGTGGATCTTTGGCTCAGGTCATTCCCCACTCGTCTGGAGGTCATCTCGGGAAAGTGTGAAACCTCAAGATCCACAGACAGGACCAGCACCAAATTACAAACCCGAGAAAGAACCCGGCGAATTTAGGAGAGCACCAAAACACAGGCCTTTCCCCGCTTGTTCCTTCCCTTCTTCGATCGAGCTCTAGAGTCCTCACGAGGAAGTCGGCCAGCATTTCCAGACAGCTGAGCTGTGATACTCTGGCAAAGCTTTGGGGGTAAAGAATCTTCCTTCTCAGAATGGTTTTCTCTCCCGTGATCCCTGTGTTTGGGTGGGTGAATCAGGACTAGATTGGGATCCTGTGTGAACTCTATTTTCCTCAGGTTGAGCTGAGTCTTTGGCCGGTGTTGGTCCCTGAAGACCTTCCACTGGTCTAGGGAGATTTCTTTCAGTTCTGTACTTTCCACATGTGCTGGTGACTCGACAAGTTCGCGAGGAGTGTCCTTTTTCAGGTGAAGATGGTGGGTGCTTCTCTGCTTTCCATGGGTCTCGGGGGCCGTTGGGTCCCCGCCTGGCCACAGGGACTCACCGTTTCCCTTCTCGTGACTGCCCTCTTGGCTATAAAAGAGGACGTAGGCTCGCTGACTCAACACCGAGGAAACAGCACAGGTGCTGACCTTCGCATCATCCATTTTATACCACTGGCCATTCCCAGCTTTGATGTAAGAGAAATAATGTCCAGTGTGACTGCTCCACCCAGCGTGAACCAGCACGGCGTACAGGTCGTACACAAGCGGTCCCTCCCTTGGCTGAGACATGTATGGCTGCATATCAAGTCTCTGAGGAAACCGCACTAGCCCATCCACTTTGTCCCCCGTCAAAGGAGAAAATCTTTTCAGGACGAGGATGAGGACCTTGGAGGCACTGTGCAGAGTCAAGGTCTTGGAAGCAGACACTTTGTGCAGACAAACCCCACAGTGATAGGCGTCTTCCCCGGCCAGCTCTTCCGGCTCGACGAGTCTGGCCAAAGCCTGCTCAACACTCTGAGCTCCCGCCATATCCAGCGTGATGTCCAGATAAGGGTCAAAGGTGTCAGAAGTGCTCTGGCACTGGAAACACGTGATTTGGGACCTCCAGGACCCTCCAAAGATTTCCCGGATGAGGCCAGGCTCCCGACCGGCAAGATCCAAGCCCATACCACAAGACTGATGTGATATCTCCATGGACTCCAAGATGAACATGAGAAACTCATGGGCATCTTCCTGCTTGTGCACGTGGAAGCCAGCTCCGAGGGCACAGGAGGGCTGAATGATGGCCCCGGAGTGCTGGAAAGCCCTTTCCAGGTGAGCTTGCATCACACACATCATGCAGGTTGTCTTCTGGCAAGCCATCTGGGAGGTCCTAAGGGCCAGCATGTGGCTGGCAAGTGGGCCTGTGTGAGTCAGACACTGCAGAGTGGCATTCAAGTAGCAAGCGTTGCCTGTGTTCTTGAGGCCGGCAGCAACCGTGCGAGGTGGCTCCCAGCTCTGAGGAATGTGCTCTCTAGGACCCAGGGCTGGCTGGAGAGGAGACATATCCTTCGCAAGGTTTGGATCTTTCCCAGGTGACCCGGGGGAACCTCGGGGGAGAGGAGACCACGAAGACATTTTAGAATTCACAAGGGCAAAAGGAGGAGAATCCAAGCCTCTTGCTTCTTTCCTACCTTTCTCGTGCTTTGGAAGAATGGAGCTGACAAAATTCCCAAGGGAGAGCCCAAAAGTGGTCACTAAAGGGACCGATGGAAATCCCACTGGGAGGGCAGTGCTCCACCACACGCAGAAGGGGGTAAAATCACTGCTTGGGGATCCCTCAGAGTAGCGTTCTCTATGGGGGAGAAGGAAGACAATACCTTTCCCTAGCATCCTAACCATTTCCCACGAGATACAGGGGAACTCTGGAATTCCTCAAGCCTGAAACCCAGCCCGAGAGGTCAGGAGAAAGAAGCAAGGAAAAAGAGGGAAAATACAAAGGGCCTAGAAAACATTTTTTTAGCAGGGTCCATTCCTCTCCAGTGAGGAAGGAATAATGTCAGCTGCAGAGTTGTTGGATGACAGGTGGAAGCACGGAGCAGTCTCATAAAGTTTTCCAAGGGATGCAAGAAACACTCACCTTACAAATTCAGGCCCACAGTAACCAACGCTCCAGGAGAAAGGGGCTCCTCGAGTACCCCTCCGGGAATCAGCAGGAAACGATGTTTCCTACTCAGCAGTAGCTGCCCAGTGGTCATTCTTCCATTCCAATCCGGCTTTTATTCTGATTCAGGCCCTCCTGCCATGCCTTCTCTTTATGATTGGCTGATGGGCCCCACCCTAAATTCCACACACCTGTGCCTCCTTGCAGTCGGGATGGGCTCGTGGTGCCCTGTCCTTTCAGTGAGCAACAATGCTCAAGCTGAAGCTGTTTCCACTGTGTAGTGTATGAGCAGGTGGGATGCACTGAGAATTGGTTCATTGCTAAGTAAGGGACACATTTTACTTGAATCCCAGTCATGACATTTCTAAACTTGAGAAAAGGAGGAACTTGAAGACCAGCGAGGCTGGGGGCGGTGTTGGGGGGAGGGGATGAATCTACCTGAAAGATTTCTTATTCCTCCTCTTCTTACCCCTTTTTCTTCCCCCTTCTTCTTCTTCTTCCTCTTACCCCTTTTTCTTCCCCCTTCTTCTTCTTCTTCCTCTTATTCTTCTTCTTCTTCTTCCTCTTCTTCTTCTTCCTCTTCTTCTTCTTCCTCTTCTTCTTCTTCTTCTTCTTCTTCTTCTTCTTCTTCTTCTTCTTCTTCTTCTTCTTCTTCTTCTCCTTCTTCTTGTTCTATAATGGGCATGACTCTTGGACAGTGTTTGCTCAAGGCTAGCACTTTGCTACTTGAGCCACAGCATCCCTTCGGACTATTTCTGCAAAGGAATGGCCCCAGGGCTTCCTGCAGGCCAGGCAAGCACACTACCAGTAGGCAACCGTCCCCGCCCCCAGGTCTGCCTTTGGAACAGCAAGCCTCACATCTCAGCCTCCCGACTAGCTGGGATTACAAGGGAGATCCACTGGGCCCAACCAGGCCAGGTCATCTTCCCACTCATTAGAAGTTGGAAGAGAATCCGCATTCACATATAAAAACATGATAAGGGTCGCCCTAAATTTCAAAACACACCAGGAGATGTACCCAGGAAGTTCACTGACCAGGTAGTTCCCAGACTTGTAACCCCATAGGGCGTAAAGTGTCTAAAGAACTGATTCAGTTGCGATTTACTGATAGAACAGAGTGCTGCAGAAAGAGCCAGCCTTTCAGAAGGCATGGACTCAGCAGAATACTGTTGATCCATTTTGTCACTTTGGAATATGATCTGGCCCTCCCTATCCCGCAGTGGCAGAGGGTTCTTCTCCAGAAACTCCAGAGAACTGCTGAGAGTGAGATCACAGAGCTGTTATCTGTTGGGGTGTTCCCCAATATTGGGGTCGTTGATCAAAGGAACCAGACTGACAGAAAGCCAAAGTTAAGCAAAGTTTTATTTCACACCAAGCACGGAGAATGTCACTGACCGGTCAGGGCCAACTCTGTGAAGAGAGAGCGACCCCTCCCGGCCTCACAGGCTAAGTTCTATAGGGCAAAAACCACAACCCCCAAGTTTATTACAGCTTCGCATCTGCTAGAGGCTGAGTGGTTACAAACAGCACAGTTACACGTGTACTCCTGCTGACTGGACGTCTCCACCTGACCTGTCCCAACCTTGTGACTGAGCCTCGTGTTTGGAAATGGACTGGTTTAGGGGACTGTTTGCAAGTCGTTTTCCGTGTCTTCACGCTCCGTTCGCACTGAACTTAATCCAGTAGTCTCGTTTGGGGTTTCATGTTTTTAAACAAGGTGTGGTTGTCCTTCCTTTGCATCCATAACAAATTGGTCGTTCAGTCCAGATGGAGTTGCACAGGCTGGATGAAGTCACTCGGGCTCAACACTGAACCTTACACCAAAAAATACTGGTCCTTAAAATGTCGGCAGATCCAGCAGAAGCGGGGGCAACATGTGCACCACAACACAGTTCAAAGAGAAGTCAGCAGTGTCCCAGGATCCGTCACGGTGTGGCGTTTTCTGGGCACTAGTGAGACCCATATGACTTTCACAGCTTCTGATACCAGTAATGGAGACGGGGAAAACTCCCCTCCGGGTCCATGCATACCATTCTGAGGA
>NW_028327435.1:0-52380 GCF_031878675.1 Megascapheus bottae | reverse complement strand
TACTTCACACACCTCTATTCTGACTTGACACACCTCCATTCTATGACTCCACCCACCTCCATTCTGTGACTTCACACACCTCCATTCAATGCCTTCACAGACCTCCATTCTATGACTTCACACATGTTCATTCTACGACTTCATACACGTGCATTCTATGACTTCACACACCTCCATTCTTACTTAACACACCTCCATTCTGACGTCACACACCTCCATACTGTGACTCCATACACCTCAATTGTGACTTAACACACCTCCATTGTGTAACTTCACACACCTCCATTCTATGACTTCACACACCTCCATTCTCTGATTTCACACACCTCCACTCTGTGACTCCACACACCTCCATTCAATGACTTCACACACCTCCATTCTATGACTTCACACACGTCCATTCTACGACTACACACAACTCCATTCTATGACTTCACACACCTTCATTCTATGACTTTAAACACAACCATTGTATGACTTCATACACCTTCATACTAACTTCACACAACTCCATGGTATTACTTCACACACCTCCATTCTATGCCTTCACACACTTCCATTCTATGAATTCACACACCTCCATTCTGACTTCACACACCAAATTCTGTGACTTCAAACATCTCCATTCTATGACTTCACACACCTCCATTCTATGCCTTCACACACCTGCATTCTGACTTCACACACCTCCATTCTATGTCTTCACACATCTCCATTCTGACTTCACACAACTCCATTATATGACTTCACACTCCTGCATTCTGTGACTTGACACACCTCCATTCTATGACTTCACACACCTCATTCTATGACTTCACACATCGCCTTTCTGACTTCACACACCTCCATTCGGACTTCACACTCCTCCATTATATGACTTCATACACCTCCATTCTGAGACTCCACACTTGTCCAATTTGACATCACACAACTCCATTTTGACTTCAAAAAGCTCCATTCTATGATTTCACACACCTCCATTCTGTGACTTCAGAGATCTCTATTCTGTGACTTCACATATCTCCATTCTGTGATTTCACACACCTCCATTCCGTGACTTCACACACCTACATTCTGAGAATTCACACACCTCCATTCTGTGTCTTCACACACTGCCATTCTATGACTTCACACACCTGCATTCTGACCTCACACATCTTAATTCTGTGACTTCACACACCTCCATTCTATGACTTCACATATCTCCATTCTATGACTTCATACAAATCCATTCTGTGACATCACACACCTGCATTCTGACTTCACACACCTCCATTCTAGGACTTCACACAGCTCCATTCAGACTTCACACACCTCCATTTTGACTTCACACACCTCTATTCTATGATTATCCACACCTCCATTTTTACTTCACAAACATCCATCCTATGACTTCGCATACCTCCATTCTGTCATCACACACCACCATTGTGACTTCAGAAACCTCCATTGTGTGACTTCACACATCTCCATTCTATGACTTCACACATCTCCATTCTGTGACTTCACACACTCCATTCTGTGTTCACACCTACATTCTGTGACTTCACACACCTCCATTCTGACTGCACACAACTCCATTCTGACTTCACACACCTCCATTCTATGACTTCACACACCTCCATTCTATGACTTCACACACCTCCATTCTGTGACCTCACACACCTCCATTCTGAGTTCACACACCTCCATTCTGTGAATTCACACACCTCCATTTTATGACTTCACACACCTCCATTCTGTGACTTCACACACCTCCATTCTTACTTCACAAACATCCATTCTATGACTTCTCACACATCCAGTTTGACTTCGCACACCTCCATTCTGACTTCACACACCTCCATTTTATAACTTCACACACGTCCATTCTATGACTTCAAACACCTCCATTCTGTGACTTCACACACCTCCATTCTGAGGTCACACACCGCCATTATGTGACTTCACACACCTCCATTCTATGACCTCACACACGTCCATTCTATGATTTCACACACCTCCATTCTTTGACTTCTCACACCTCCATTCTCAGTTCACAAGCCGCCATTCTGTGACTTCACACACCTCCATTCTGACTTTACGCACCTCCTCTTTGACTTCACACACCTCCATTCTATGACTTCACACACCTCCATTCTGACTTCACACACCTCCATTCTGACTTCACACACCTCCATTCTGACTTCACACACCTCCGTTCCCTGACTTCACACACCTCCATTCTATGATTCCACCCACCTCCATTCTGTGAGTTCACACACCTCCATTCTATGAATTCACAGACCTCCATTCTATGACTTCACACACGTTCATTCTACGACTTCATACACGTGCATTCTATGACTTCACACACCTCTCTTCTGACTTAACAAACCTCCACTCTGAGTTCACACACCGCCATTATGTGACTTCACACACCTCCATTCTGACTTTACACACAACCATTGTATGACTTCACACACCTTCATTCTAACTTCACACAACTCCATTCTATTACTTCACACACCTCCATTCTGTGACTTCACACACCTCCATTCTATGACTTCGCACACGTCCATTCTGACTTCACACACCTCCATTCTGACTTCACACACCTCCATTCTGACTTCACACACCTCCGTTCTCTGACTTGACACACCTCCATTCTATGACTCACACACCTCCATTCTATGACTTCACACACCTACATTCTGACTTGACACACCTCCATTCTATGACTCCACTTACCTCCATTCTGTGACTTCACACACCTCCATTCTATGACTTCACACACCTCCATTCTGACATCACACGTAAATTCTGTGACTTCACACACCTCCATTCTATGATTTTGCACAACTCCATTCTGACTTCACACACCTCCATTCTGACTTCACACACCTACATTCTGACTTCACACACCTCCGGTCCCTGACTTGACATACCTCCATTCTATCACTTCACCCACCTTCATTCTGTGACTTCACACACCTCCATTCTATGACTTCACACACCTCCATTCTATGACTTCACAGACCTCCATTCTATGACTTTACACACGTCCATTCTATGACTTCATACACCTCCATTCTGACTTCACACACCTCCATTCTGACTTCACACACCTCCATTTTGACTTCACACCTACATTCTGTGACTTCACACACCTCCATTCTATGATTTTGCACAATTCCATTCTGACTTCACACACCTCCATTCTGACTTCACACACCTACATTCTGACTTCACACACCTCCGTTCCCTGACTTCACACACCTCCATTCTATGACTCCACCCACCTCCATTCTGTGAGTTCACACACCTCCATTCTATGATTTCACAGACCTCCATTCTATGATTTCACACACGTTCATTCTACGACTTCATACACGTGCATTCTATGACTTCATACACCTCCATTCTGACTTAACACATCTCCACTCTGAGTTCACACACCGCCATTATGTGACTTCACACACCTCCATTCTGACTTTACACAACCATTGTATGACTTCACACACCTTCATTCTAACTTCACACAACTCCATTCTATTACTTCACACACCTCCATTCTGTGACTTCACACACCTCCATTCTATGACTTCGCACTAATCCATTCTGACTTCACACCTCCATTCTGACTTCACACACCTCCGTTCTCTAACTTGACACACCTCCATTCTATGACTTCACACACCTACATTCTATGACTTCACACACCTCTATTCTGACTTGACACACCTCCATTCTATGACTCCACCCACCTCCATTCTGTGACTTCACACACCTCCATTCAATGCCTTCACAGACCTCCATTCTATGACTTCACACATGTTCATTCTACGACTTCATACACGTGCATTCTATGACTTCACACACCTCCATTCTTACTTAACACACCTCCATTCTGACGTCACACACCTCCATACTGTGACTCCATACACCTCAATTGTGACTTAACACACCTCCATTGTGTAACTTCACACACCTCCATTCTATGACTTCACACACCTCCATTCTCTGATTTCACACACCTCCACTCTGTGACTCCACACACCTCCATTCAATGACTTCACACACCTCCATTCTATGACTTCACACACGTCCATTCTACGACTACACACAACTCCATTCTATGACTTCACACACCTTCATTCTATGACTTTAAACACAACCATTGTATGACTTCATACACCTTCATACTAACTTCACACAACTCCATGGTATTACTTCACACACCTCCATTCTATGCCTTCACACACTTCCATTCTATGAATTCACACACCTCCATTCTGACTTCACACACCAAATTCTGTGACTTCAAACATCTCCATTCTATGACTTCACACACCTCCATTCTATGCCTTCACACACCTGCATTCTGACTTCACACACCTCCATTCTATGTCTTCACACATCTCCATTCTGACTTCACAAAACTCCATTATATGATTTCACACTCCTGCATTCTGTGACTTGACACACCTCCATTCTATGACTTCACACACCTCATTCTATGACTTCACACATCGCCTTTCTGACTTCACACACCTCCATTCGGACTTCACACTCCTCCATTATATGACTTCATACACCTCCATTCTGAGACTCCACACTTGTCCAATTTGACATCACACAACTCCATTTTGACTTCAAAAAGCTCCATTCTATGATTTCACACACCTCCATTCTGTGACTTCAGAGATCTCTATTCTGTGACTTCACATATCTCCATTCTGTGATTTCACACACCTCCATTCCGTGACTTCACACACCTACATTCTGAGAATTCACACACCTCCATTCTGTGTCTTCACACACTGCCATTCTATGACTTCACACACCTCCATTCTGACCTCACACATCTTAATTCTGTGACTTCACACACCTCCATTCTATGACTTCACATATCTCCATTCTATGACTTCATACAAATCCATTCTGTGACATCACACACCTGCATTCTGACTTCACACACCTCCATTCTAGGACTTCACACAGCTCCATTCAGACTTCACACACCTCCATTTTGACTTCACACACCTCTATTCTATGATTATCCACACCTCCATTTTTACTTCACAAACATCCATCCTATGACTTCGCATACCTCCATTCTGTCATCACACACCACCATTGTGACTTCAGAAACCTCCATTGTGTGACTTCACACATCTCCATTCTATGACTTCACACATCTCCATTCTGTGACTTCACACACTCCATTCTGTGTTCACACCTACATTCTGTGACTTCACACACCTCCATTCTGACTGCACACAACTCCATTCTGACTTCACACACCTCCATTCTATGACTTCACACACCTCCATTCTATGACTTCACACACCTCCATTCTGTGACCTCACACACCTCCATTCTGAGTTCACACACCTCCATTCTGTGAATTCACACACCTCCATTTTATGACTTCACACACCTCCATTCTGTGACTTCACACACCTCCATTCTATGACTTCACGCAACTCCATTCTTACTTCACAAACATCCATTCTATGACTTCTCACACATCCAGTTTGACTTCGCACACCTCCATTCTGACTTCACACACCTCCATTTTATAACTTCACACACGTCCATTCTATGACTTCAAACACCTCCATTCTGTGACTTCACACACCTCCATTCTGAGGTCACACACCGCCATTATGTGACTTCACACACCTCCATTCTATGACCTCACACACGTCCATTCTATGATTTCACACACCTCCATTCTTTGACTTCTCACACCTCCATTCTCAGTTCACAAGCCGCCATTCTGTGACTTCACACACCTCCATTCTGACTTTACGCACCTCCTCTTTGACTTCACACACCTCCATTCTATGACTTCACACACCTCCATTCTGACTTCACACACCTCCATTCTGACTTCACACACCTCCATTCTGACTTCACACACCTCCGTTCCCTGACTTGACACACCTCCATTCTATGATTCCACCCACCTCCATTCTGTGAGTTCACACACCTCCATTCTATGAATTCACAGACCTCCATTCTATGACTTCACACACGTTCATTCTACGACTTCATACACGTGCATTCTATGACTTCACACACCTCTCTTCTGACTT
This sequence comes from Megascapheus bottae, assembly GCF_031878675.1. Lineage (NCBI taxonomy): Eukaryota > Metazoa > Chordata > Mammalia > Rodentia > Geomyidae > Megascapheus > Megascapheus bottae. Next base: position 46,297 of record NW_028327435.1, on the reverse strand, counting down.
AACAAACCTCCACTCTGAGTTCACACACCGCCATTATGTGACTTCACACACCTCCATTCTGTGACTTCACACACCTACATTCTGACTTGACACACCTCCATTCTATGACTCCACTTACCTCCATTCTGTGACTTCACACACCTCCATTCTATGACTTCACAGACCTCCATTCTGACTTAACACACCTCCATTCTGACGTCACACACCTCCATACTGTGACTTCATACACCTCCATTGTGACTTCACACACCTCCATTGTGTAACTTCACACACCTCCATTCTATGAGTTCACAAACCTCCCTTCTCTGATTTCACACACCTCCACGCTGTGACTCCACACACCTCCATTCAATGACTACACTCACCTACATTCTATGACTTCACACACCTCCATTCTATGACTAAACACATCTCCATTCTATGTCTTCACACACCTCCATTCTATGACTTTACACACAACCATTGTATGACTTCACACACCTTCATTCTAACTTCACACAACTTCATTCTATGACTTCATACACCTCCATTCTGTGACTTCACACAACTCCATTCTGACTTCACACACTTCCATTCTGACTTCACACACCTCCAATCTACGACTTTACCCACCTCCATTCTATGACTTCACAGACCTCCATTCTATGACTTCACACACGTCCATTCTATGACTTCATACACCTCCATTCTATGATTTCACACACCTCCATTCCGTGACTTCACACACCTCCATTCTGTGACTTCACACACCTCCATTCTGAGAATTCACACACCTCCATTCTATGTCTTCACACACTTCCATTCTATGACTTCACACACCTCCATTCTGACCTCATACACCTTAATTCTCTGACTTCACACACCTCCATTCTATGACTTCACATATCTCCATTCTATGACTTCACACAAATCCATTCTATGACATGAAACACCTGCATTCTGACTTCACACACCTCCATTCTAGGACTTCACACACCTCCATTCAGACTTCACTCACCTACATTGTGTGACTTCACATACCTACATTCTATGACTTCGCACACCTCCATTCTGACTTCACACACCTCCATTCTGACTTCACACACCTCCGTCCTCTGACTTGACACACCTCCATTGTGTGACTACACACACCTCCATTCTATGACTTCACAGACCTCCATTCTATGACTCCACACACGTCCATTCCATTACTTCATACACCTCAATTCTATGACTTCACACACCTCCATTCTGACTTCACACATCACCATTGTGACTTCACACACCTCCGTTCTCTGGCTTGACACACCTCCATTCTTTGACTTCACAGTCCTACATTCTGTGACTTCACACACCTCCATTCTATGACTTCACACAACACCATTCTATGACTTCACAGACCTGCATTCTATGACTTCACACACGTCCATTCTATGACTTCATACACCTCCATTATATGACTTCACACACCTCCATTCTGACTTCACACACCTCCATTCTGACTGCACACACCTCCATTCTGACTTCACACACGTCCATTCTATGACTACACACACCTCCATTTTATGACTTCACACACCTCCATTCTGTTACTTCACACACGTCCATTCTGAGTTCACACACCTCCATTCTGTGACTTCACACACCTCCATTCTATGACTTCACACACCTCCATTCTATGACTTCACACACCTCCATTCTGTGACTTCACACACCTCCACTCTATGACTTCACACAACTCCATTCTTACTTCATAAACATCCATTCTATGACTTCACACACATCCAGGCTGACTGCGCACACCTCCATTCTGACTTCACACACCTCCATTTTATAACTTCACACACGTCCATTCTATGACTTCAAACACCTCCATTCTGACTTCACACACCTCCATTCTATGACTTCACACACCTCCATTCTATGACTTCACACACCTCCATTCTGTGACCTCACACACCTCCATTCTGAGTTCACACACCTCCATTCTGTGAATTCACACACCTCCATTTTATGACTTCACACACCTCCATTCTGTGACTTCACACACCTCCATTCTATGACTTCACGCAACTCCATTCTTACTTCACAAACATCCATTCTATGACTTCTCACACATCCAGTTTGACTTCGCACACCTCCATTCTGACTTCACACACCTCCATTTTATAACTTCACACACGTCCATTCTATGACTTCAAACACCTCCATTCTGTGACTTCACACACCTCCATTCTGAGGTCACACACCGCCATTATGTGACTTCACACACCTCCATTCTATGACCTCACACACGTCCATTCTATGATTTCACACACCTCCATTCTTTGACTTCTCACACCTCCATTCTCAGTTCACAAGCCGCCATTCTGTGACTTCACACACCTCCATTCTGACTTTACGCACCTCCTCTTTGACTTCACACACCTCCATTCTATGACTTCACACACCTCCATTCTGACTTCACACACCTCCATTCTGACTTCACACACCTCCATTCTGACTTCACACACCTCCGTTCCCTGACTTGACACACCTCCATTCTATGATTCCACCCACCTCCATTCTGTGAGTTCACACACCTCCATTCTATGAATTCACAGACCTCCATTCTATGACTTCACACACGTTCATTCTACGACTTCATACACGTGCATTCTATGACTTCACACACCTCTCTTCTGACTTAACAAACCTCCACTCTGAGTTCACACACCGCCATTATGTGACTTCACACACCTCCATTCTGACTTTACACACAACCATTGTATGACTTCACACACCTTCATTCTAACTTCACACAACTCCATTCTATTACTTCACACACCTCCATTCTGTGACTTCACACACCTCCATTCTATGACTTCGCACACGTCCATTCTGACTTCACACACCTCCATTCTGACTTCACACACCTCCATTCTGACTTCACACACCTCCGTTCTCTGACTTGACACACCTCCATTCTATGACTCACACACCTCCATTCTATGACTTCACACACCTACATTCTGACTTGACACACCTCCATTCTATGACTCCACTTACCTCCATTCTGTGACTTCACACACCTCCATTCTATGACTTCACAGACCTCCATTCTGACTTAACACACCTCCATTCTGACGTCACACACCTCCATACTGTGACTTCATACACCTCCATTGTGACTTCACACACCTCCATTGTGTAACTTCACACACCTCCATTCTATGAGTTCACAAACCTCCCTTCTCTGATTTCACACACCTCCACGCTGTGACTCCACACACCTCCATTCAATGACTACACTCACCTACATTCTATGACTTCACACACCTCCATTCTATGACTAAACACATCTCCATTCTATGTCTTCACACACCTCCATTCTATGACTTTACACACAACCATTGTATGACTTCACACACCTTCATTCTAACTTCACACAACTTCATTCTATGACTTCATACACCTCCATTCTGTGACTTCACACCTACGTTCTGACTTCACTGAGCTCCATTCTGTGAGTTCACACACCTCCATTCTATGACTTCGCACAACTCCATTCTGACTTCACACACTTCCATTCTGACTTCACACACCTCCAATCTACGACTTTACCCACCTCCATTCTATGACTTCACAGACCTCCATTCTATGACTTCACACACGTCCATTCTATGACTTCATACACCTCCATTCTATGATTTCACACACCTCCATTCCGTGACTTCACACACCTCCATTCTGTGACTTCACACACCTCCATTCTGAGAATTCACACACCTCCATTCTATGTCTTCACACACTTCCATTCTATGACTTCACACACCTGCATTCTGACCTCATACACCTTAATTCTCTGACTTCACAACCTCCATTCTATGACTTCACATATCTCCATTCTATGACTTCACACAAATCCATTCTATGACATGAAACACCTGCATTCTGACTTCACACACCTCCATTCTAGGACTTCACACACCTCCATTCAGACTTCACTCACCTACATTGTGTGACTTCACATACCTACATTCTATGACTTCGCACACCTCCATTCTGACTTCACACACCTCCATTCTGACTTCACACACCTCCGTCCTCTGACTTGACACACCTCCATTGTGTGACTACACACACCTCCATTCTATGACTTCACAGACCTCCATTCTATGACTCCACACACGTCCATTCCATTACTTCATACACCTCAATTCTATGACTTCACACACCTCCATTCTGACTTCACACATCTCCATTGTGACTTCACACACCTCCGTTCTCTGGCTTGACACACCTCCATTCTTTGACTTCACAGTCCTACATTCTGTGACTTCACACACCTCCATTCTATGACTTCACACAACACCATTCTATGACTTCACAGACCTGCATTCTATGACTTCACACACGTCCATTCTATGACTTCATACACCTCCATTATATGACTTCACACACCTCCATTCTGACTTCACACACCTCCATTCTGACTGCACACACCTCCATTCTGACTTCACACACGTCCATTCTATGACTACACACACCTCCATTTTATGACTTCACACACCTCCATTCTGTTACTTCACACACGTCCATTCTGAGTTCACACACCTCCATTCTGTGACTTCACACACCTCCATTCTATGACTTCACACACCTCCATTCTATGACTTCACACACCTCCATTCTGTGACTTCACACACCTCCACTCTATGACTTCACACAACTCCATTCTTACTTCATAAACATCCATTCTATGACTTCACACACATCCAGGCTGACTGCGCACACCTCCATTCTGACTTCACACACCTCCATTTTATAACTTCACACAAGTCCATTCTATGACTTCACACACCGCCATTATGTGACTTCACACACCTCCATTCTGACTTCACACACCTCCATTCTATGACCTCACACACGTCCATTCTATGATTTCACACACCTCCATTCTATGACTTCACACACCTCCATTCTGAATTCACACAACTCCATTCTGACTTCACACACCTCCATTCTGACTTCACACACCTCCATTCTCTGACTTGACACACCTCCATTCTATGAATCCACCCACTTCCATTCTGTGACTTCACACACATCCATTCTATGATTTCACAGACCTCTATTCTATGACTTCATACATGTTCATTCTATGACTTCATACACGTGCATTCTATGACTTCACACACCTCCATTCTTACTTAACACACCTCCATTCTGACGTCACAGACCTCCGTACTGTGACTTCATACACCCCCATTGTGACTACACACACCTCCATTGTGTAACTTCACACCCCTCCATTCTATGACATCACACACCTCCCTTCTCTGATTTCACACACCTCCAGGCTGTGACTCCACACACCTCCATTCAATGAATTCACACACCTCCATTCTATGACTTCACACACCTCCATTCTATGACTACACACAACTCCATTCTATGACTTCACACATCTTCATTCTATGACTTTACACACAACCATTGTATGACTTCACACACCTTCATTCTACCTTCACACAACTCCATTCTCTGACTTCACACACCTCCTTTCTGTGACTTCACACACATCCATTCTATGACTTCGCACACCTCCATTCTGACTCCACACAAGTCCATTCTGACTTCACACACTTCCATTCTGACTTCACACACATCCGTTCTCTGACTTGACACACCTCCATTCTATGACTCCACCCACCTCCATTCTGTGACTTCACACACCTCCATTCTATGACTTCACAGACCTCTATTCTATGAGTTCACAGACGTTCATTCTACGACTTCATACACGTGCATTCTGTGACTTCATACACCTCCATCCTGACTTAACACACCTCCATTCTGAGGTCACACTCCTCTGTACTTTGACTTCATACACTTCCATTGTGCCTTCACACACCTCCATTCTGTAACTTCACACACCTCCATTCTATGACTTCACACACCTCCCTTCTCTGATTTCACACACCTCCACTCTGTGCCTCCACACAACTCCATTCAATGACTTCACACACCTACATTCTATGACTTCACACACCTCCATTCTATGACTTCACACAACTCCATTCTTACTTCACAAACATCCATTCTATGACTTCACACACATCCAGACTGACTTCGCACACCTCCGTTCTGACTTCACACACCTCCATTTTATAACTTCACACACGTCCATTCTATGACTTCACACACCTACATTCTGACTTCACACACCTCCATTCTATGACTTCACACACGTCCATTCTATGATTTCACACACCTCCATTCTATGACTTCACACACCTCCATTTTGACTTCACACAACTCCATTCTGACTTCACACACCTCCATTCTGACTTTACACACCTCCGTTCTCTGACTTGACACACCTCCATTCTAGGACTCCAACCACCTCCATTCTGTGACTTCACACATCTCCATTCTATGACTTCACTGACCTCTATTCTATGACTTCACACATGTTCATTGTATGACTTCATACACGTGCATTCTATGACTTCACACACCTCCATTCTGACTTAACACATCTCCATTCTGACGTCACACACCTCCGTAATGTGACTTCATACACCTCCATTGTGACATCACACACCTCCATTGTGTAACTTCACACACCTCCATTCTATGACTTCACACACCTCCCTTCACTGATTTCACACACCTCCACTCTGTGACTCCACACACCTCTATTCAATTACTTCACACACCTCCATTCTATGACTTCACACACCTCCATTCTATGACTACACACAACTCCATTCTATGACTTCACACACCTTGATTCTATGACTTTACACAAAACCATTGCATGACTTCACCCACCTTCATTCTACCTTCACACAACTCCATTCTCTGACTTCACACACCTCCTTTCTGTGACTTCACACACCTCCATTCTATGACTTCGCACACTTCCATTCTGACTCCACACAAGGCCATTCTGACTTCACACACCTCCATTCTGACTTCACACACCTCCGTTCTATGACTTCACACACTCCATTCCATGACTTCACACACCTCCATTCCATGAGTTCACACACCTCCATTCTGACTTCACACACCTCCATTCTGACTTCACACACCTCCATTCTGACTTCACACACCTTCGTTCTCTGACTTGACACACCTCCATTCTATGACTCCACCCACCTCCAATCTGTGACTCCACACACCTCCATTCTATGACTTCACAGACCTCCATTCTATGACTTCACAGACGTTCATTCTACGACTTCATACACGTGCATTCTATGACTTCACACACCTCCATTCTGACTTAACACACCTCCATTCTGAGGTCACACACCTCCATACTTTGACTTCATACACCTACATTGTGACTTCACAAACCTCCATTGTGTAACTTCACACACCTCAATTCTATGACTTCACACACCTCCCTTCTCTGATTTCACACAACTCCACGCTGTGCCTCCACACACCTCCATTCAATGACTTCGCACACCTACATTCTATGACTTCACACACCTCCATTCTATGACTACCCACAACTCCATTCTATGACTTCACACACCTCCATTCTATGACTTTACACACAATCATTGTATGACTTCACACACCTTCATTCTAACTTCACAAAACTTCATTCTATGACTTCACACACCTCCATTCTGTGACTTCACACACCTCCATTCTGACTTCACTCAGCTCCATTCTGTGACTTCACAAACCTCCATTCTATGACTTCGCACAAATCCATTCTGACTTCACACACCTCCGTTCTGATTTCACACACCTCCGTTCTCTGACTTGACACACCTCCATTCTATGACTTCACACACCTCCTTTCTGACTTCACACACCTCCGTTTTGACTTCACACACCTCCGTTCTCTGACTTGACACACCTCCATTCTATGACTTCACACACCTCCATTCTGACTTCACACACCTCCAATCTATGACTTCACACACCTCCATTCTATGACTTCACAGACCTCCATTCTATGACTTCACACACCCCCATTCTCTCTTCACACACCTCCATTCTGGGTTCACACCCCTCCATTCTATGACTTCACACACCTCTATTCTGTGACTTCACACTCCTCTATTCTGTGACTTCACACATCTCATTCTGTGACTTCACACATCTCCATTCTGACTTCACATAGCTCCATTCGGACTTCACACTCTTCCATTCTATGACTTCATACACCTCCATTCTATGACTTCACACACATACATTCTGATTTCACACACCTCCATTCTGCCCTCAAACACCTCCATACTCTGACTTCACACACCTCCATTGTGACTTCACACACCTCCATTCTGTGACTTCATACACCTCCATAATATTACTTCACACAACTCCTTTCTGTGACTTCACACATCTCCAGGCTATGACTCCACACACCTCCATTCTATGACTTCACACACCTCCATTTTATGACTTCATACACCTCCATTCTATGACTTCACACACCCCCATTCTCTCTTCACACACCTCCATTCTGAGTTCACACACCTCCATTCTATGACTTCACACACCTCCATTCTGACTTCACACACCTCCATTCTGACTTCACCACCTCCGTTCTCTGACTTGACATAACTCCATTCTATGAATTTACACACCTCCATTCTGACTTCACACACCTCCAATCTATGACTTCACCCACCTCCATTCTATGACTTCACACACGTCCATTCTATGACTTCATACACCTCCATTCTATGACTTCACACACCTCCATTCTGACTTCACACACCTCCATTTTGACCTCAAACACCTCCATACTCTGACTTCACACACCTCCATTGTGACTTCACACACCTCCATTCTGTGACTTCAGACACCTCCATAATATGACTTCACACACCTCCTGTCTGTGACTTCACACACCTCCACGCTGTGACTCCACACACCTCCATTCTATGACTTCACACACCTCCATTCTATAACTTCACACACCCCAATTCTCTCTTCTCACACCTCTATTCTGAGTTCACACACCTCCATTCTATGACTTCACACACCTTCATTCTGTGACTTCACTGTCCTCCATTCTATGACTTCACACATCTAATTCTGTGACTTCACACATCTCCAATCTGACTTCACATACCTCCATTCGGACTTCACACTCCTCCATTCTATGACTATACACACCTCCATTCTGTGACTTCACACTCCTCCATTGTGACATCACACACCTCCATTTTGACTTCATACGCCTCATTCTATGATTCACACACCTCCATTCTGTGACTTCACACACCTCCTTTCTTTGACTTCACACACCTCCATTCTGTGACTTCACACACCTCCATTCTGAGACTTCACACACCTACATTCTATGTCTTCACACACCTCCATTCTATGACATCACACAGCTCCATTCTGACTTCACACAACTAAATTCTGTGAGGTCACACACCTGCATTCTATGACTTCAGACACCTCCATTCTATGACCTCACGCACCCCTTTTCTCTCTTCACACACCTCCATTCTGAGTTCACACACCTCAATTCTATGACTTCACATACCTCCATTCCGTGACTTCACACACCTCCATTGTATGCCTTCAAACATCTCATTCTGGAACTTCACACATCTCCATTCTGACTTCACTTACCTCCATTTGGACTTCACACTCCACCGTCCTCTGACTAGACACACTTCCATTCTATGACTTCACACACCTACATTCTGTGACTTCACACACCTCCATTCTATGCCTACACACACATCCGTTCTATGACTTCACAGACCTCCATTCTATGACTCCACACACGTCCATTCCATGACTTCATACACCTCCCTTCTATGACTTCACACACCTCCATTATGACTTCACACACCTACATTATGACTTCACACACCTCCGTTCTCTGACTTGACACCCCTCCATTTTGTGACTTCACACTCCTCCATTCTGTGGCTTCTCACACCTCCATTCTATGACTTCAGACGTCCATTCTATGACGTCACAGACCTCCATTCTATGACTTGACAAACGTCCATTCTATGACTTCATGCACCTCCATTCTATGACTTCACACACCTCCATTCTGACTTCACACACCTCCATTCTGAATGCACAGACCTCCATTCTGACTTCACACACGTCCATTCTATGACTTCACACACCTCCATTCTATGACTTCACACACCTCCATTCTATGACTTCACATGTAGAGAGCTATTACATTCGCCATTACAAGATGGCGCTGGCATCCGCCTTGTGGTTGCGCCACTGAGTTGTTTGAAAGTTTCCAGGAAAAGATGTGATTGTTCTTGAGCTTTATGCATGATTGGAAGTATGTGTAATGCCATATTGCTACTTGTTTAGAATGTGCTATAGAGGTGTACTTATATTATTGGCTATAGAATTGTAAGAAAGCAAATGTGATTGGATGATGGGCCTATAAAAGCCCAGGGTTTTGAGAAAGTCGGGGTCAACCCGGCATAGCTGTAAGCTTGCTGAATAAACTGCTGCTCGAGAAGAAGTCTCACGTGTTGCGTCTTCCTTGCCGGCCGAGGGGACAGCGACATCTGGTGGCCCGTACGGGGAATTTCATTTCCAACAGACTTCAGAACTCGAGGTGGTGCTCCGGTAAGTTTCCCAGGTAAGGGGAACCAATTAAAGTCCTAGATAAGAGAGACCTATTAAGGTCTTGGGAGAGTAGGACCAATTAAAGTCCTGGGCAGAGGGGACCAATTACTTTTGCTCTTTTCTGTAGATAAAGAAAGAGCGGGAGGTTTTCTCCATAATAAGATGGGGGCCTCGGAATCTACACAATTAGTAACAGCTTTAGATGCTCTTTTGCGAGCAAAGGAATTGAAAGTGAAACAAAGTACACTCAGACTCTTTCTATTAAATATAGAAGAGGTGGCTCCTTGGTTCTCAGTTTCTGGGAACCTCTCACTCCCTGCCTGGGAAAAGCTAGGGAAAGATTTAGATAGAGCCGCGGAAAAGGGCAGACTCGGACCAGGAGTGAAGCCTATATGGAAATTAATTAGGAGCTGCATGACTGATGAACGGTGCAGCACTGCCCTGGTGGAAGGAAAGATAGCTCTAGAGGAATTTAAAGAAGAGAATAGATCCTTGTCCCTGTCTAGGCAGAGTAGTGTGACGGAGGAGCCCATTGAAAAACAAATACCTACTAAAATAACTGAAAGAGTGATACCCTCTATCTATCCGCCTCTGCCAAAAGAGGGGGAGATGGATGATTTAGAGGCCGAGGAAGGTGCTTTTGAGGCATGCTTAAGGAGGTCAAAAGAAGCCCGAAAGAATTTACGTACAGGACATTGGGAAGATTTAAGTGCTCCACCTCCTCCAGACCCCCCACCTATTAGGGGGTCAGGGCGTACACGCCACGCAGAGGTTTGGCGACAGGCTGAAAATGATCTTTGCTTAGGTTGTCCTGTTTTTGAGTCGCCAAATCAACAGAGATATCATGAACCATTAGATTACAAAACTGTTAAAACTTTAGCAGAGACAGTGAGAATCTATGGGGTCAATGCGGCGTTTACGCAAGCCCTTGTTGAGGCATTTGGTAGATATGCCATGACCCCTACAGATTGGTCTTCCTTAGCGAAAGCTTGCTTAAGTCCTGGACAGTATTTAGAATGGAAAGTTTTTTGGATGGAATTTGCCAATGAACAGGAAGCAAGAAACGTGGAGGCAGGCAGACCGTTCTGGAACAGAGACATGCTTCTAGGCCAAGGTAATTTCGTGAATGATCAAAATGGATATCCAAATGAAGTATATACTCAGATTAATGCTATCTGCATTCGAGCTTGGAAGGCCCTCCCTAATCGGGGAGAAGTGGCTGGAAATTTGACGAAAATTATTCAGGGTCCTCTTGAACCTTTTTCTGATTTTGTGGCCAGAATGGTTGAGGCAGCCAGTAAAGTCTGGGGAGATGCAGATAGAGCCATGCCTTTAGTAAAACAGCTAGTATATGAGCAATGTACCAAGGAATGTAGGACTGCCATCACTCCCTATAAGACCAAAGGAATTGAGGCTTGGTTGAAAGTATGTAGAGAAATTGGAGGACCTCTAACCAATGCAGGTTTGGCTGCAGCGGTTGTTAAAATGACTAGACAAGAAATAAAGGGAAGTGGTAGCTGCTATAGATGTGGTAAACCAGGACATATAAGAACAAACTGTCCTGAAAAAGGAAGGACTGGAGACCAACCAGTAGGGCGCGCTTTACCAGGTCTTTGTCCCAGATGTAAAAAGGGCAACCATTGGGCTAGTGAATGTCGTTCAGTGAAGGATAAGGAAGGACGGCCCTTGCCCCCACAAGATTCTCAGCTGCCAAAAAACGGCCTCCGGGGCCCACGTCCCCAGGGCCCTCAAATATATGGGGCAATGACAACTGCCTCCCCGCTGCCTCCCGAAACATGGCCGACCCTCAGACATCCGAGTCAGCGAGGCGAGCCACTCCGGGTTCCGCAGGCATCGACCTCTGTTCCACCACCAGACTCATATTAACTCCTAAGATGGGAGTTCAACTCATTAATACAGATTTTAAAGGCCCCCTCCCTGAGAATACAGTAGGACTTTTATTAGGACGTTCTTCGTCTACCCTAAAAGGTTTGAGTATTCATCCAGGAGTGATAGATTCAGATTATCAGGGAATAGTTAAAATTATGGTTGAGTCTCCCCGGGGCATAACGGCTATTTCCCCCGGAGATCGTATAGCTCAATTATTATTACTTCCTAGTCAGCATAAAATTTTTCCTGCTAAAGATAATATTCGAGGACATCAAGGTTTTGGCTCTTCAGGCACAGCAGCATTTTTGTCCCTGGATCTCAATGAAAGACCTATGTGTAAATTAACAGTCAATGGAAAGAATTTTATGGGCCTTTTAGATACAGGGGCTGACAAAAGTATTATTTCACAACATGATTGGCCTGCGTCATGGCCCCTGAAAATAACTAACCAAACGCTTCAAGGTTTGGGCTATGCCTCTAATCCACAATTAAGTGCTGCCTTTTTAAATTGGAAAGATGAGGAAGGGCATAAAGGTATATTTCAACCATTTGTTCTTGCTGTCCCTATTTCCCTTTGGGGCAGAGATATTTTACAGCAAATGAACTTTAAACTCACCAATAACTCTTTTAGTAAAGCAGAAAGAATTATGTCTAAGATGGGATTTCAACCAGGCTCTGGGCTGGGAAAACAGTTACAGGGACGCACCTCCCCAGTATCAGTAGTACAACTTCCAAAAAATCAAGGCCTGGGTTTTCCCTAGGGGCCACTGAGGATATTATACCCATTCGTTGGAAAACAGAGGAACCTGTATGGGTTCCTCAGTGGCCACTTCCCTCTGAAAAATTGATTGCAGCTCGAAATTTAGTACAGGAACAATTAAAACTTGGACACGTTCGTCCCTCAGTCTCCCCCTGGAATACTCCTATTTTTGTTGTTAGGAAAAAATCTGGAAAATGGCGATTATTACATGATTTGCGTGCTATTAATAATCAAATGCAGGTCATGGGGCCAGTGCAGCGAGGACTGCCTTTACTTTCTGCTCTACCTCGGGGCTGGCCTGTAGTCGTCATTGATATAAAAGATTGTTTCTTTTCCATTCCATTGAATGATGTGGACACCTGTAGATTTGCTTTTACCCTGCCTTCTGTGAATCAAGAAAGTCCAGATGAACGTTTTGAATGGGTGGTATTGCCTCAAGGAATGGCTAACAGCCCCACCTTGTGTCAGCTGTATGTACATACCGCGTTACTCCCCCTACGGAAGGAATTTCCATTAGTGAGGTGTTTACATTATATGGATGATATTTTGTTGACCTCTAAAAATCAAGAATTATTGGATGAAGCCTTTGCCTTATTAATAAAATACTTGGAAAATAAGAATTTATTCATAGCCCCTGAAAAGGTTCAGAAATATAAAGTATCTCAGTACTTAGGGAGCATTATAACATTTCAAAAGATAAGGCCTTTAAAATGGCAACTACGAAAAGACAACCTTAAGACCTTAAATGACTTCCAGAAATTGTTGGGAGATATTAATTGGATTAGAACCTCCCTCCCTATGAGCAACAGTGAATTAAAGCCCTTATTCGATATATTACAAGGTGATTCTGCCTTAGACTCACCAAGAATGTTAACCCCCGCAGCCAGAAGAGTTTTAGAAGTCTTGGAAGAAAGATTAGATTCTGCATTTTTACAAAGAATAGAACCAGGACTAGAAATTTCTTTAATTATTTTGGCTTCTTTTAAACAGCCTTCAGGAGTCTTGTGGCAGACTGGACCTTTGGCGTGGGTTCACCCTAAATTGTCACCTGCAAAATCTATTGAATACTATCCCACAGCCGTTGCAAATTTGTCCATTTTGGGTATTAAATTTAGTATACAACACTTTGGTTGTCAACCTAATCTTCTTATAGTTCCTTATACTTCTGATCAAATTCAGGTTTTAAGTGCCACCATCGATGAATGGGCTATTTTAAATTGTATGTTTACAGGAAAAATAGATAATCATTATCCTAAGAGTCCTTTTTTACAGTTTTTTAAAGAACATCCCGTGGTTTTTCCGGTAGTTACAGCAAAACAACCTATTATTGGAGCAGTTAATATTTTTACCGATGGCTCTAAGAACGGATTAGGGGCCTATTTAATTGAAGGACAGCAACCAGTTTTATGTCACTTTCAACCTGGATCAGCACAGAAGGTGGAGTTACAAGCTGTTATTGCTGTATTTCAGAATTGTTCCTTTCCTTTTAATATTATTTCTGATTCCCTTTATGTAGTAAATGCCTTGAAAAGTTTAGAACTTGCTGGGGTTATCAGCAAAAGTAGTAGTGTTTATAAATTATTTGCACAATTGCAGGAATTAATTTGTGCCCGCAAAGCTCCATTTTTTCCAGTTCATATACGTGCTCATACAGGATTGCCCGGACCAATTAGTTTGGGTAATGATGTAGTGGACAAGTGCACACGTGTGCAAATGGCCTTTACTGTTTTTACCCCGGAACGACAAGCTCAGGAATTTCATAGTCATTTTCATGTTAATGCCCGTACTTTACAATCTAAGTTTAAGTTAACCCGGCAGGCGGCCAGACAAATTGTGTTAAATTGTCCAAAATGTGTTACCCACCTACCGGTTGCGTCATTGGGTGTTAATCCTCGTGGTCTTCTTCCTTTAAAAATTTGGCAAATGGATGTTACCCATGTTATGGAGTTTGGAAAGTTGAAATTTTTACATGTCTCAATTGATACATGTTCAGGAATTATTCATGCCACTCCTTTAAGTGGAGAGACAACTCATCATGTAATTACTCATTGCCTGGAAGCTTGGGCTTCCTGGGGCATGCCTTATCTATTAAAAACTGATAATGGCCCTGCTTATACTAGCAGACAATTCCTTCAATTTTGCCAAACCATGGGAGTGCAGTTGTCACATGGACTGCCTTATAATCCTCAAGGACAAGGTATCGTGGAACGTGCTCACCGCACCTTAAAAATTTATTTACAAAAACAAAAGGAGGGAATTGGACATAAGAGGACACCTAAAGAGAGAATTTCCTTAGTCCTCTTTACTTTAAATTTTTTAAATTTGGATATTCAAGGCCATTCTGCCGCTGATAGACATGTTTCACCAGCTATAGAATTGCATAAAGGATTTGTAAAATGGAAGGATGTACTAACTGGCCAATGGAATGGGCCAGACCCCGTGCTCTCTTGGGTACGAGGAGCTGTTTGTGTGTTTCCACAGAAATCACAAGATCCTATTTGGGTGCCGGAACGTTTAGTGAGGAAAGTGCAGAAGGATGAGCGTCATGAAAATCCTGTCGATGATGCTACTTCTAATGATGCTGTTGTGGCCACTGATGGAGACTCGAGTACTGTGGGCAATAATGAAGACGTTTCCCCTGCCAATGCCAGTGACTAGTACTTCCAAAGTATATCCATATATATTCACAACTAACAGTTCCTTGAAATTACCTTCTATTCCTTATGATTCTGGACGTGGAAATTTTTCCTTAAGTTTGAATTTAACTCGAACCTTGTGTTTTACTTTATCTATGAATTTGAGTGCCTGTATAATTCTTCATCGACAAAATATGGGAATGTTTTATCCCCAGCCAAATGGTGATTCGACAACAGTTTCTACGCTAACTCAAAAGGCAGGATTGGTGGGATATTCGGGGTATGTTCCATCTTATGGAGATCATGTGAAAATTGGGGAAATTCAATATGGATCTACAAAAAGTTTTCCTTTATTGTTTCCAAAATGTACTAGCGGTGCTTGGTGGCCCTGGGAGTGGACAGGTTGTCAGAGTTCTAGGTATGCTCATGTTGCTTCTGGTTTTCGTTTTTCTCCTGCTATTGCTGATTTTGGGAATTTTACCCATGCTCCATGTAGACGTGATTATGTTTTTCAAAGAGCAGATGAAGATACTGAGAATCCTTTTGATGTTTGGCTAATTTGTGGGAAATATGCTTGTAGTGTTAGTAATGCTTTGGCTTTTATTAAAGGAGGAGAGTTTAGGCATTGTAATAGTACCATTAAAAGTGATTTTATGATGGTCTGTCCCGGTTCAGGGCCATGTTGCCCCAGTTCAACTTCATGTTCTTGTACAACTAAGGCATCAACTCCATGTCATTGTACAACTATGGCACCTAGAAATAATGTTACCCTAGATTATTGTGCATTTAATGGTAGTTATGGCCCTACCCCTGTATGTGTATGGTTTCCTTTTATGTTTGTTATTTTTAATTCATTTGATGTTGTTGATGGGATTATAAATTGTTCCTCTACTGTATGTTATTTAAGTCAGTGCTGGAATGTTAGTGAGTTTGATTCTGCTGTGGTTATGCGTATGCCTACTTTTATTCCTATTCCAGTAGAAGCTTCTGAAAAGAATTTAATAGTGAAATTGAAAAGAAGATCAAAACGTGATTTTGGAGTGACTGCTTTGATTATTTTGGTGTCTTCGTTGATTGCAACTGCTGTTGCATCTGCTGCCGCTATGGTTACCTCCATTCAGACTGCGACTGCTGTAAATACACTTTCGGAAGCGGTTTCACAAGCTATGGATACTCAAGTGCAAGTGAATCAGCATTTAGCCCGAGGACTTACGATTTTAAATCAAAGAGTGGACTTATTGCAAGAACAAATGGATTATATGTTTCAATTTGCTCAATTAACGTGTGTAGGAACCACATCTGGTTTATGTATTACTTCTTTGGATTATTATAATCTTTCCTATGCTGCAAATCTATCCCGGGAATTGGGTCGTATGCTTCAAGGATCTTGGACTCAAGAGTTTGAAAATCTTACTAATCAATTACGGCATGAAATTATGATTGTTAATTCCACCCGTGTAAACATTGCTACTGTGAGAGAATTGGTAGATTGGATTTCTCAATCCCTTGGTTGGGTTAAAGAATGGGCTGGGAGCGTGTCCTTAATTGTTATATTATGTGTTGGATTAGGATTGTTGTGTTGGTTTGTTTTGGTTTTGCGCAGACAAATTATCAGACAAAGAAAACGTGATCATATGGTCATTAAACAAGCTCTTATGGCTCTTCAGCAACAAGAATCCCCCCAAGTGTGGCTGGGTATGCTGGATCAGTAGTCAAAGACGGGTAAGAGTAGAGATTGGTCTTGGTATCAACCTAAGACAGACTCCGATGCTCGAGTATCGGATGTTGAAGACGGGTAAGAACCAAGAGGCATCTCTCCAACCTAAGACAGGCATGATCCCTTACCCTCAGTATGAGAAAATAGGGAAGGCGTTTGGAGATCTGGCCAGTCTCTGAATTCCTACTCGAATTCTCTATACTTTCAGCCAAAAGAAAAAAGGGGGAGATGTAGAGAGCTATTACATTCGCCATTACAAGATGGCGCTGGCATCCGCCTTGTGGTTGCGCCACTGAGTTGTTTGTCTGAAAGTTTCCAGGAAAAGATGTGATTGTTCTTGAGCTTTATGCATGATTGGAAGTATGTGTAATGCCATATTGCTACTTGTTTAGAATGTGCTATAGAGGTATACTTATATTATTGGCTATAGAATTGTAAGACAGCAAATGTGATTGGATGATGGGCCTATAAAAGCCCAGGGTTTTGAGGAAGTCGGGGTCGACCCGGCATAGCTGTAAGCTTGCTGAATAAACTGCTGCTCGAGAAGAAGTCTCACGTGTTGCGTCTTCCTTGCCGGCCGAGGGGACAGCGACATTCACACACCTCCATTCTGTGACTTCACACACCTCCATTCTATAACTTCACACAACTCCATTCTTACTTCACAAACATCCATTCTATGACTTCACACACATCCAATCTGACTTCACACACCTCCATTGTGACTTCACACACCTCCATTTTATGACTTCACACACGTCCATTCTATGATTTCACACACATCCATTCTGTGACTTCACACACCTCCATTCTGAGTTCACACACCGCCATTCTGTGACTTCACACACCTCCATCTGACTTCACACGCCTCCATTCTATGACTTCACAAACGTCCATTCTATGACTTCACACACCTCCATTCTTTGACTTCTCACACCTCCATTCTTAGTTCACACACCGCCATTCTGTGACTTCACACACCTCCATTCTGACTTTACACTCCTCCTCTTTGACTTCACACACCTCCATTCCATGACTTCACACAATTCCATTCTGACTTCAGACACCTCCATTCTGACTTCACACAGCTCCGTTCTCTGACTTGACACACCTCCATTCTATGACTCCAACCACCTTCATTCTGTGACTTCACACACCTCCATTCTATGACTTCACAGACCTCCATTCTATGACTTCACACACATCCATTCTATGACTACACACACCTCCATTCTATGACTTCACACAACTCCATTCTTACTTCACAAACATCCATTCCATGACTTCACACACATCCAGTGTGACTTCGCACACCACCATTCTGACTTCACACACCTCCATTTTATAACTTCACACACGTCCATTCTATGACTTCACACACCGCCATTATGTGACTTCACACACCTCCATTCTGACTTCACCACCTCCATTCTATGACTTCACACACCTCCATTCTGACTTCACACACCGCCATTCTGACTTCACACACCTCCGTTCTCTGACTTGACACACCTCCATTCTATGACTCCACCCACCTCCATTCCCTGACTTCACACACCTCCATTCTATGACTTCACAGACCTCCATTCTATGACTTCACACATATTCATTCTAAGACTTCATACAAGTGCATTCTATGACTTCACACACCTCCATTCTGACTTAACACACCTCCATTCTGACGTCACACACCTCCATACTGTGACTTCATACACCTCCATTGTGACTTCACACACCTCCATAATATGACTTCACACACCTCCATTCTATGACTTCACACATCTCCATACTGTGACTTCACACACCTCCATTCTATGACTTCACATACCTCCATTCAGTGACTTCACACACTTTCATTCTATGACTTCACACACGTCCATTCTATGACTTCACACACCTCCCTTATATGACTTCACACCCCTCCATTCTATGACTTCACACACCTTCACTCTATAATTTCACACACCTCCATTGTATGACTTTACACAACTCCATTCCATGACTTCACACACCTCCATTCTATGAATTAGTACACCTCCACTATGTGACTTCAGACACCTCAGTTCTATGACTTGACACTCCTCCATTCTATGACTTCACACATCTCCATTCTATGACTTCACACAACTCCATTCTATGGTTCACACACCTCCATCCTATGACTTCACAAACCTCCATTCTATGACTTCACACACCTCCATTCTGTGACTTCACAAAACTTCATTCTGACTTCACACACCATCATTTTGTGACTTTACACACCTCCATTGTGACTTCACACATCTCCATTCTGTTACTTTACACACCTCCATTCTATGACTTCACACAGCTCCATTCTGTGACTTCACACACCTCCATTCTGAGACTTCACACACCTCCATTCTGTAATTTCACACACCTCCATTCTGTGACTTCACACACCTCCATTCTGTGACTTCACACACCTCCATTCTGTGACTTCACACACCTCCATTCTGTGATTTCACACACTTCAATTCTGTGACTTTACACACCTCAATTCTATGACTTCACACACCTCCGTTCTGTGACTTCACACACCTCCATTCTGAGACTTTACACACCTCCATTCTATGTCTTCACAACCTCCATTCTGTGACTTCACACACCTCCATTATGTGATTTCTCACACCTCCATTCTGAGACTACACACACCTCCATTCTATGACTTCACACACCTCCATTCTGACTTCACACACCTCCATTCTATGGCTTCACAAACCTCCATTCTGTGAGTTCACACACATCCATTCTGTGACTTCACACACCTCCATTCTATGAATTCACACACCTCCATTCTGCCTTCACACACCTCCATTCTTACTTCACACACCTCCGTTCTCTGACTTGACAAAACTCAATTCTATGACTTCCCACACCTCCATTCTGTGACTTCACACACTTCCTTTCTATGACTTCACACACCTCCTTTTTGTGACTTCACACACCTCCATTCTATGACTTCGCACACTTCCATTCTGACTCCACACAAGGCCATTCTGACTTCACACACCTCCATTCTGACTTCACACACCTCCGTTCTATGACTTCACACACTCCATTCCATGACTTCACACACCTCCATTCCATGACTTCACACACCTCCATTCTGATTTCACACACCTCCATTCTGACTTCACACACCTCTATTCTGACTTCACACACCTTCGTTCTCTGACTTGACACACCTCCATTCTATGACTCCACCCACCTCCAATCTGTGACTTCACACACCTCCGTTCTATGACTTCACAGACCTCCATTCTATGACTTCACAGACGTTCATTCTACGACTTCATACACGTGCATTCTATGACTTCACACACCTCCATTCTGACTTAACACACCTCCATTCTGAGGTCACACACCTCCATACTTTGACTTCATACACCTCCATTGTGACTTCACAAACCTCCATTGTGTAACTTCACACACCTCCATTCTATGACTTCACACACCTCCCTTCTCTGATTTCACACACCTCCAAGCTGTGCCTCCACACACCTCCATTCAATGACTTCGCACACCTACATTCTATGACTTCACACAATTCCATTCTATGACTACCCACAACTCCATTCTATGACTTCACACACCTCCATTCTATGACTTTACACACAATCATTGTATGACTTCACACACCTTCATTCTAACTTCACAAAACTTCATTCTATGACTTCACACACCTCCATTCTGTGACTTCACACACCTCCATTCTGACTTCACTCAGCTCCATTCTGTGACTTCACAAACCTCCATTCTATGACTTCGCACAAATCCATTCTGACTTCACACACCTCCGTTCTGATTTCACACACCTCCGTTCTCTGACTTCACACACCTCCATTCTATGACTTCACACACCTCCTTTCTGACTTCACACACCTCCATTTTGACTTCACACACCTCCGTTCTCTGACTTGACACACCTCCATTCTATGACTTCACACACCTCCATTCTGACTTCACACACCTCCAATCTATGACTTCACACACCTCCATTCTATGACTTCACAGACCTCCATTCTATGACTTCACACATGTCCATTCTTTGACTTCATACACCTCCATTCTATGAATTCACACACCTCCATTCTATGACTTCACACACCCCCATTCTCTCTTCACACACCTCCATTCTGAGTTCACACCCCTCCATTCTATGACTTCACACACCTCCATTCTGTGACTTCACACTCCTCCATTCTGTGACTTCACACATCTCATTCTGTGACTTCACACATCTCCATTCTGACTTCACATAGCTCCATTCGGACTTCACACTCTTCCATTCTATGACTTCATACACCTCCATTCTATGACTTCACACACATACATTCTGATTTCACACACCTCCATTCTGCCGTCAAACACCTCCATACTCTTACTTCACACACCTCCATTGTGACTTCACACACCTCCATTCTGTGACTTCATACACCTCCATAATATTACTTCACACAACTCCTTTCTGTGACTTCACACATCTCCACGCTGTGACTCCACACACCTCCATTCTATGACTTCACACACCTCCATTGTATGACTTCATACACCTCCATTCTATGACTTCACACACCCCCATTCTCTCTTCACACACCTCCATTCTGAGTTCACACACCTCCATTCTATGACTTCACACACCTGCATTCTGACTTCACACACCTCCATTCTGACTTCACACACCTCCGTTCTCTGACTTGACATAACTCCATTCTATGAATTTACACACCTCCATTCTGACTTCACACACCTCCAATCTATGACTTCACCCGCCTCCATTCTATGACTTCACACACGTCCATTCTATGACTTCATACACCTCCATTCTATGACTCCACACACCTCCATTCTGACTTCACACACCTCCATTTTGACCTCAAACACATCCATACTCTGACTTCACACACCTCCTTTGTGACTTCACACACCTCCATTCTGTGACTTCACACACCTCCATAATATGACTTCACACACCTCCTGTCTTTGACTTCACACACCTCCACGCTGTGACTCCACACACCTCCATTCTATGACTTCACACACCTCCATTCTATAACTTCACACACCCCCATTCTCTCTTCACACACCTCTATTCTGAGTTCACACACCTCCATTCTATGACTTCACACACCTTCATTCTGTGACTTCACTCTCCTCCATTCTATGACTTCACACATCTAATTCTGTGACTTCACACATCTCCAATCTGACTTCACATACCTCCATTCGGACTTCACACTCCTCCATTCTATGACTATACACACCTCCATTCTGTGACTTCACACTCCTCCATTGTGACATCACACACCTCCATTTTGACTTCACACACCTCATTCTATGATTCACACACCTCCATTCTGTGACTTCACACACCTCCATTCTTTGACTTCACACACCTCCATTCTGTGACTTCACACACCTCCATTCTGAGACTTCACACACCTACATTCTAGGTCTTCACACACCTCCATTCTATGACATCACACAGCTCCATTCTGACTTCACACAACTAAATTCTGTGAGGTCACACACCTGCATTCTATGACTTCAGACACCTCCATTCTATGACCTCACGCACCCCTTTTCTCTCTTCACACACCTCCATTCTGAGTTCACACAGCTCAATTCTATGACTTCACATATCTCCATTCTGTGACTTCACACACCTCCATTGTATGCCTTCAAACATCTCATTCTGGAACTTCACACATCTCCATTCTGAGTTCACATACCTCCATTTGGACTTCACACTCCACCGTCCTCTGACTAGACACACTTCCATTCTATGACTTCACACACCTACATTCTGTGACTTCACACACCTCCATTCTATGACTACACACACATCCGTTCTATGACTTCACAGACCTCCATTCTATGACTCCACACACGTCCATTCCATGACTTCATACACCTCCCTAATATGACTTCACACACCTCCATTATGACTTCACACACCTACATTATGATTTCACACACCTCCGTTCTCTGACTTGACACCCCTCCATTTTGTGACTTCACACTCCTCCATTCTGTGGCTTCTCACACCTCCATTCTATGACTTCAGACGTCCATTCTATGACGTCACAGACCTCCATTCTATGACTTGACAAACGTCCATTCTATGACTTCATGCACCTCCATTCTATGACTTCACACACCTCCATTCTGACTTCACACACCTCCGTTCTGAATGCACAGACCTCCATTCTGACTTCACACACGTCCATTCTATGACTTCTCACACCTCCATTCTATGACTTCACACACCTCCATTCTATGACTTCACACACCTCCATTCTGTGACTTCACACACCTCCATTCTATAACTTCACACAACTCCATTCTTACTTCACAAACATCCATTCTATGACTTCACACACATCCAGTCTGACTTCACACACCTCCATTGTGACTTCACACACCTCCATTTTATGACTTCACACACGTCCATTCTATGAATTCACACACCTCCATTCTGTGACTTCACACACCTCCATTCTGAGTTCACACACCGCCATTCTGTGACTTCACACACCTCCATCTGACTTCACACGCCTCCATTCTATGACTTCACAAACGTCCATTCTATGACTTCACACACCTCCATTCTTTGACTTCTCACACCTCCATTCTTAGTTCACACACCGCCATTCTGTGACTTCACACACCTCCTTCTGACTTAACACTCCTCCTCTTTGACTTCACACACCTCCATTCCATGACTTCACAAAATTCCATTCTGACTTCAGACACCTCCATTCTGACTTCACACAGCTCCGTTCTCTGACTTGACACACCTCCATTCTATGACTCCAACCACCTCCATTCTGTGACTTCACACACCTCCATTCTATGACTTCACAGACCTCCATTCTATGACTTCACACACCTCCATTCTATGACTTCACACACCTCCATTCTATGACTTCACACAACAACATTCTTACTTCACAAACATCCATTCCATGACTTCACACACATCCAGTCTGACTTCGCACACCAGCATTCTGACTTCACACACCTCCATTTTATAACTTCACACACGTCCATTCTATGACTTCACACACCGCCATTATGTGACTTCACACACCTCCATTCTGACTTCACCACCTCCATTCTATGACTTCACACACCTCCATTCTGACTTCACACACCTCCATTCTGACTTCACACACCTCCATTCTGACTTCACACACCTCCGTTCTCTGACTTGACACACCTCCATTCTATGACTCCACCCACCTCCATTCCCTGACTTCACACACCTCCATTCTATGACTTCACAGATCTCCATTCTATGACTTCACACATATTCATTCTACGACTTCATACACGTGCATTCTATGGCTTCACACACCTCCATTCTGAATTAACACACCTCCATTCTGACGTCACACACCTCCATACTGTGACTTCATACACCTCCATTGTGACTTCACACACCTCCATAATATGACTTCACACACCTCCTTTCTGTGACTTCACACACCTCCACGCTGTGACTCCACACACCTCCATTCTATGAATTCACAAACCTCCTTTCTGTGACTTCACACACCTCGATTCTGTGACTTCACACACCACCATTCTCTCTTCACACACCTCCAATTTGAGTTCACACACCTCCATTCTATGACTTCACACACCTCCATTCTGGGACTTTACTCTCCTCCATTCTATGACTTCACACATCTCATTCTGTGACTTCACACACCTCCATTATGTGATTTCTCACACCTCCATTCCGAGACTACACACACCTCCATTCTATGACTTCACACACCTCCATTCTGACTTCACACACCTCCATTCTATGACTTCACAAAACTCCATTCTGTGAGTTCACACTCATCCATTCTGTGATTTCACACACCTCCATTCTATGACTTCACACACCTCCATTCTGCCTTCACACACCTCCATTCTTACTTCACACATCTCCGTTCTCTGACTTGACAAACCTCAATTCTATGACTTCCCACACCTCCATTCTGTGACTTCACACACCTCCAATCTATGACTTCACCCACCTCCATTCTATGACTTCACACATCTCCATACTGTGACTTCACACACCTCCATTCTGTGACTTCACATACCTCCATTCAGTGACTTCACACACCTTCATTCTATGACTTCACACACGTCCATTCTATGACTTCACACACCTCCCTTATATGACTTCACACCCCTCCATTCTATGACTTCACACACCTTCACTCTATAATTTCACACAACTCCATTGTATGACTTTACACACCTCCATTCCATGACTTCACACACCTCCATTATAAGATTTCACACATCTCCATTCAATGACTTCACACAACTCCATTCCATGACTTCACACACCTCCTTTCTATGAATTCGTACACCTCCATTATGTGACTTCAGACACCTCAGTTCTATGACTTGACACTCCTCCATTCTATGACTTCACACATCTCCATTCTATGACTTCACACAACTCCATTCTATGGTTCACACTCCTCCATCCTATGACTTCACAAACCTCCATTCTATGGCTTCACACACCTCCATTCTGTGACTTCACAAAACTTCATTCTGACTTCACACACCATCATTTTGTGACTTTACACACCTCCATTGTGACTTCACACATCTCCATTCTGTGACTTTACACACCTCCATTCTATGACTTCACACACCTCCATTCTATGGCTTCACACACCTCCACTCTGTGACTCCACACACGTCCATTCCATGACTTCATACACCTCCCTTCTATGACTTCACACACCTCCATTATGACTTCACACACCTACATTATGACTTCACACACCTCCGTTCTCTGACTTGACACCCCTCCATTTTGTGACTTCACACTCCTCCATTCTGTGGCTTCTCACACCTCCATTCTATGACTTCAGACGTCCATTCTATGACGTCACAGACCTCCATTCTATGACTTCATGCACCTCCATTCTATGACTTCACACACCTCCATTCTGACTTCACACAACTCCGTTCTGAATGCACAGACCTCCATTCTGACTTCACACACGTCCATTCTATGACTTCACACACCTCCATTCTATGACTTCACACACGTCCATTCTATGACTTCACACACCTCCATTCTGTGACTTCACACACCTCCATTCTATAACTTCACACAACTCCATTCTTACTTCACAAACATCCATTCTATGACTTCACACACATCCAGTCTGACTTCACACACCTCCATTGTGACTTCACACACCTCCATTTTATGACTTCACACACGTCCATTCTATGATTTCACACACCTCCATTCTGTGACTTCACACACCTCCATTCTGAGTTCACACACCGCCATTCTGTGACTTCACACACCTCCATCTGACTTCACACGCCTCCATTCTATGACTTCACACACGTCCATTCTATGACTTCACACACCTCCATTCTTTGACTTCTCACACCTCCATTCTTAGTTCACACACCGCCATTCTGTGACTTCACACACCTCCTTCTGACTTTACACTCCTCCTCTTTGACCCACATACCTCCATTCCATGATTTCACACAATTCCATTCTGACTTCAGACACCTCCATTCTGACTTCACACAGCTCCGTTCTCTGACTTGACACACCTCCATTCTATGACTCCAACCACCTCCATTCTGTGACTTCACACACCTCCGTTCTATGACTTCACAGACCTCCATTGTATGACTTCACATACGTTCATTTTACGACTTCATACACGTGCATTCTATGACTTCACACACCTCCATTCTGACTTAACACACCTCCATTCTGACGTCACACACCTCCATACTGTGACTTCACACACCTCCATTCTATGACTTCACACACCTCCCTTCTCTGATTTCACCCACCTCCACGCTGTGACTCCACACACCTCCATTCAATGACTTCACACACCTCCATTCTATGACTTCACACACCTCCATTCTATAACTTCACACAACTCCATTCTTACTTCACAAACATCCATTCTATGACTTCACACACATCCAGTCTGACTTCACACACCTCCATTGTGACTTCACACACCTCCATTTTATGACTTCACACACGTCCATTCTATGATTTCACACACCTCCATTTGTGACTTCACACACCTCCATTCTGAGTTCACACACCGCAATTCTGTGACTTCACACACCTCCATCTGACTTCACACGCCTCCATTCTATGACTTCACACACGTCCATTCTATGACTTCACACACCACCATTCTTTGACTTCTCACACCTCCATTCTTAGTTCACACACCGCCATTCTGTGACTTCACACACCTCCTTCTGACTTTACACTCCTCCTCTTTGACTTCACACACCTCCATTCTATGACTTCACACAATTCCATTCTGACTTCAGACACCTCCATTCTGACTTCACACAGCTCCGTTCTCTGACTTGACACACCTCCATTCTATGACTCCAACCACCTCCATTCTGTGACTTCACACACCTCCGTTCTATGACTTCACAGACCTCCATTGTATGACTTCACATATGTTCACTTTACGACTTCATACACGTGCATTCTATGACTTCACACACCTCCATTCTGACTTAACACACATCCATTCTGACGTCACACACCTCCATACTGTGACTTCACACACCTCCATTCTATGACTTCACACACCTCCCTTCTCTGATTTCACCCACCTCCACGCTGTGACTCCACACACCTCCATTCAATGACTTCACACACCTCCATTCTGACTTCACACACCTCCATTCTATGACTACACACAAATCCATTCTCTGACTTCACACACCTCCATTCTATGAATTCGTACACCTCCACTATGTGACTTCAGACACCTCAGTTCTATGACTTGACACTCCTCCATTCTATGACTTCACACATCTCCATTCTATGACTTCACACAACTCCATTCTATGGTTCACACACCTCCATCCTATGACTTCACAAACCTCCATTCTATGACTTCACACACCTCCATTCTGTGACTTCACAAAACTTCATTCTGACTTCACACACCATCATTTTGTGACTTTACACACCTCCATTGTGACTTCACACATCTCCATTCTGTTACTTTACACACCTCCATTCTATGACTTCACACAGCTCCATTCTGTGACTTCACACACCTCCATTCTGAGACTTCACACACCTCCATTCTGTAATTTCACACACCTCCATTCTGTGACTTCACACACCTCCATTCTGTGACTTCACACACCTCCATTCTGTGACTTCACACACCTCCATTCTGTGATTTCACACACTTCAATTCTGTGACTTTACACACCTCAATTCTATGACTTCACACACCTCCGTTCTGTGACTTCACACACCTCCATTCTGAGACTTTACACACCTCCATTCTATGTCTTCACAACCTCCATTCTGTGACTTCACACACCTCCATTATGTGATTTCTCACACCTCCATTCTGAGACTACACACACCTCCATTCTATGACTTCACACACCTCCATTCTGACTTCACACACCTCCATTCTATGGCTTCACAAACCTCCATTCTGTGAGTTCACACACATCCATTCTGTGACTTCACACACCTCCATTCTATGAATTCACACACCTCCATTCTGCCTTCACACACCTCCATTCTTACTTCACACACCTCCGTTCTCTGACTTGACAAAACTCAATTCTATGACTTCCCACACCTCCATTCTGTGACTTCACACACTTCCTTTCTATGACTTCACACACCTCCTTTTTGTGACTTCACACACCTCCATTCTATGACTTCGCACACTTCCATTCTGACTCCACACAAGGCCATTCTGACTTCACACACCTCCATTCTGACTTCACACACCTCCGTTCTATGACTTCACACACTCCATTCCATGACTTCACACACCTCCATTCCATGACTTCACACACCTCCATTCTGATTTCACACACCTCCATTCTGACTTCACACACCTCTATTCTGACTTCACACACCTTCGTTCTCTGACTTGACACACCTCCATTCTATGACTCCACCCACCTCCAATCTGTGACTTCACACACCTCCGTTCTATGACTTCACAGACCTCCATTCTATGACTTCACAGACGTTCATTCTACGACTTCATACACGTGCATTCTATGACTTCACACACCTCCATTCTGACTTAACACACCTCCATTCTGAGGTCACACACCTCCATACTTTGACTTCATACACCTCCATTGTGACTTCACAAACCTCCATTGTGTAACTTCACACACCTCCATTCTATGACTTCACACACCTCCCTTCTCTGATTTCACACACCTCCAAGCTGTGCCTCCACACACCTCCATTCAATGACTTCGCACACCTACATTCTATGACTTCACACAATTCCATTCTATGACTACCCACAACTCCATTCTATGACTTCACACACCTCCATTCTATGACTTTACACACAATCATTGTATGACTTCACACACCTTCATTCTAACTTCACAAAACTTCATTCTATGACTTCACACACCTCCATTCTGTGACTTCACACACCTCCATTCTGACTTCACTCAGCTCCATTCTGTGACTTCACAAACCTCCATTCTATGACTTCGCACAAATCCATTCTGACTTCACACACCTCCGTTCTGATTTCACACACCTCCGTTCTCTGACTTCACACACCTCCATTCTATGACTTCACACACCTCCTTTCTGACTTCACACACCTCCATTTTGACTTCACACACCTCCGTTCTCTGACTTGACACACCTCCATTCTATGACTTCACACACCTCCATTCTGACTTCACACACCTCCAATCTATGACTTCACACACCTCCATTCTATGACTTCACAGACCTCCATTCTATGACTTCACACATGTCCATTCTTTGACTTCATACACCTCCATTCTATGAATTCACACACCTCCATTCTATGACTTCACACACCCCCATTCTCTCTTCACACACCTCCATTCTGAGTTCACACCCCTCCATTCTATGACTTCACACACCTCCATTCTGTGACTTCACACTCCTCCATTCTGTGACTTCACACATCTCATTCTGTGACTTCACACATCTCCATTCTGACTTCACATAGCTCCATTCGGACTTCACACTCTTCCATTCTATGACTTCATACACCTCCATTCTATGACTTCACACACATACATTCTGATTTCACACACCTCCATTCTGCCGTCAAACACCTCCATACTCTTACTTCACACACCTCCATTGTGACTTCACACACCTCCATTCTGTGACTTCATACACCTCCATAATATTACTTCACACAACTCCTTTCTGTGACTTCACACATCTCCACGCTGTGACTCCACACACCTCCATTCTATGACTTCACACACCTCCATTGTATGACTTCATACACCTCCATTCTATGACTTCACACACCCCCATTCTCTCTTCACACACCTCCATTCTGAGTTCACACACCTCCATTCTATGACTTCACACACCTGCATTCTGACTTCACACACCTCCATTCTGACTTCACACACCTCCGTTCTCTGACTTGACATAACTCCATTCTATGAATTTACACACCTCCATTCTGACTTCACACACCTCCAATCTATGACTTCACCCGCCTCCATTCTATGACTTCACACACGTCCATTCTATGACTTCATACACCTCCATTCTATGACTCCACACACCTCCATTCTGACTTCACACACCTCCATTTTGACCTCAAACACATCCATACTCTGACTTCACACACCTCCTTTGTGACTTCACACACCTCCATTCTGTGACTTCACACACCTCCATAATATGGCTTCACACACCTCCTGTCTTTGACTTCACACACCTCCACGCTGTGACTCCACACACCTCCATTCTATGACTTCACACACCTCCATTCTATAACTTCACACACCCCCATTCTCTCTTCACACACCTGTATTCTGAGTTCACACACCTCCATTCTATGACTTCACACACCTTCATTCTGTGACTTCACTCTCCTCCATTCTATGACTTCACACATCTAATTCTGTGACTTCACACATCTCCAATCTGACTTCACATACCTCCATTCGGACTTCACACTCCTCCATTCTATGACTATACACACCTCCATTCTGTGACTTCACACTCCTCCATTGTGACATCACACACCTCCATTTTGACTTCACACACCTCATTCTATGATTCACACACCTCCATTCTGTGACTTCACACACCTCCATTCTTTGACTTCACACACCTCCATTCTGTGACTTCACACACCTCCATTCTGAGACTTCACACACCTACATTCTAGGTCTTCACACACCTCCATTCTATGACATCACACAGCTCCATTCTGACTTCACACAACTAAATTCTGTGAGGTCACACACCTGCATTCTATGACTTCAGACACCTCCATTCTATGACCTCACGCACCCCTTTTCTCTCTTCACACACCTCCATTCTGAGTTCACACAGCTCAATTCTATGACTTCACATATCTCCATTCTGTGACTTCACACACCTCCATTGTATGCCTTCAAACATCTCATTCTGGAACTTCACACATCTCCATTCTGACTTCACATACCTCCATTTGGACTTCACACTCCACCGTCCTCTGACTAGACACACTTCCATTCTATGACTTCACACACCTACATTCTGTGACTTCACACACCTCCATTCTATGACTACACACACATCCGTTCTATGACTTCACAGACCTCCATTCTATGACTCCACACACGTCCATTCCATGACTTCATACACCTCCCTAATATGACTTCACACACCTCCATTATGACTTCACACACCTACATTATGATTTCACACACCTCCGTTCTCTGACTTGACACCCCTCCATTTTGTGACTTCACACTCCTCCATTCTGTGGCTTCTCACACCTCCATTCTATGACTTCAGACGTCCATTCTATGACGTCACAGACCTCCATTCTATGACTTGACAAACGTCCATTCTATGACTTCATGCACCTCCATTCTATGACTTCACACACCTCCATTCTGACTTCACACACCTCCGTTCTGAATGCACAGACCTCCATTCTGACTTCACACACGTCCATTCTATGACTTCTCACACCTCCATTCTATGACTTCACACACCTCCATTCTATGACTTCACACACCTCCATTCTGTGACTTCACACACCTCCATTCTATAACTTCACACAACTCCATTCTTACTTCACAAACATCCATTCTATGACTTCACACACATCCAGTCTGACTTCACACACCTCCATTGTGACTTCACACACCTCCATTTTATGACTTCACACACGTCCATTCTATGAATTCACACACCTCCATTCTGTGACTTCACACACCTCCATTCTGAGTTCACACACCGCCATTCTGTGACTTCACACACCTCCATCTGACTTCACACGCCTCCATTCTATGACTTCACAAACGTCCATTCTATGACTTCACACACCTCCATTCTTTGACTTCTCACACCTCCATTCTTAGTTCACACACCGCCATTCTGTGACTTCACACACCTCCTTCTGACTTAACACTCCTCCTCTTTGACTTCACACACCTCCATTCCATGACTTCACACAATTCCATTCTGACTTCAGACACCTCCATTCTGACTTCACACAGCTCCGTTCTCTGACTTGACACACCTCCATTCTATGACTCCAACCACCTCCATTCTGTGACTTCACACACCTCCATTCTATGACTTCACAGACCTCCATTCTATGACTTCACACACCTCCATTCTATGACTTCACACACCTCCATTCTATGACTTCACACAACTCCATTCTTACTTCACAAACATCCATTCCATGACTTCACACACATCCAGTCTGACTTCGCACACCAGCATTCTGACTTCACACACCTCCATTTTATAACTTCACACACGTCCATTCTATGACTTCACACACCGCCATTATGTGACTTCACACACCTCCATTCTGACTTCACCACCTCCATTCTATGACTTCACACACCTCCATTCTGACTTCACACACCTCCATTCTGACTTCACACACCTCCATTCTGACTTCACACACCTCCGTTCTCTGACTTGACACACCTCCATTCTATGACTCCACCCACCTCCATTCCCTGACTTCACACACCTCCATTCTATGACTTCACAGATCTCCATTCTATGACTTCACACATATTCATTCTACGACTTCATACACGTGCATTCTATGACTTCACACACCTCCATTCTGAATTAACACACCTCCATTCTGACGTCACACACCTCCATACTGTGACTTCATACACCTCCATTGTGACTTCACACACCTCCATAATATGACTTCACACACCTCCTTTCTGTGACTTCACACACCTCCACGCTGTGACTCCACACACCTCCATTCTATGAATTCACAAACCTCCTTTCTGTGACTTCACACACCTCGATTCTGTGACTTCACACACCACCATTCTCTCTTCACACACCTCCAATTTGAGTTCACACACCTCCATTCTATGACTTCACACACCTCCATTCTGGGACTTTACTCTCCTCCATTCTATGACTTCACACATCTCATTCTGTGACTTCACACACCTCCATTATGTGATTTCTCACACCTCCATTCCGAGACTACACACACCTCCATTCTATGACTTCACACACCTCCATTCTGACTTCACACACCTCCATTCTATGACTTCACAAAACTCCATTCTGTGAGTTCACACTCATCCATTCTGTGATTTCACACACCTCCATTCTATGACTTCACACACCTCCATTCTGCCTTCACACACCTCCATTCTTACTTCACACATCTCCGTTCTCTGACTTGACAAACCTCAATTCTATGACTTCCCACACCTCCATTCTGTGACTTCACACACCTCCAATCTATGACTTCACCCACCTCCATTCTATGACTTCACACATCTCCATACTGTGACTTCACACACCTCCATTCTGTGACTTCACATACCTCCATTCAGTGACTTCACACACCTTCATTCTATGACTTCACACACGTCCATTCTATGACTTCACACACCTCCCTTATATGACTTCACACCCCTCCATTCTATGACTTCACACACCTTCACTCTATAATTTCACACACCTCCATTGTATGACTTTACACACCTCCATTCCATGACTTCACACACCTCCATTATAAGATTTCACACATCTCCATTCAATGACTTCACACAACTCCATTCCATGACTTCACACACCTCCTTTCTATGAATTCGTACACCTCCATTATGTGACTTCAGACACCTCAGTTCTATGACTTGACACTCCTCCATTCTATGACTTCACACATCTCCATTCTATGACTTCACACAACTCCATTCTATGGTTCACACTCCTCCATCCTATGACTTCACAAACCTCCATTCTATGGCTTCACACACCTCCATTCTGTGACTTCACAAAACTTCATTCTGACTTCACACACCATCATTTTGTGACTTTACACACCTCCATTGTGACTTCACACATCTCCATTCTGTGACTTTACACACCTCCATTCTATGACTTCACACACCTCCATTCTATGGCTTCACACACCTCCACTCTGTGACTCCACACACGTCCATTCCATGACTTCACACACCTCCCTTCTATGACTTCACACACCTCCATTATGACTTCACACACCTACATTATGACTTCACACACCTCCGTTCTCTGACTTGACACCCCTCCATTTTGTGACTTCACACTCCTCCATTCTGTGGCTTCTCACACCTCCATTCTATGACTTCAGACGTCCATTCTATGACGTCACAGACCTCCATTCTATGACTTCATGCACCTCCATTCTATGACTTCACACACCTCCATTCTGACTTCACACAACTCCGTTCTGAATGCACAGACCTCCATTCTGACTTCACACACGTCCATTCTATGACTTCACACACCTCCATTCTATGACTTCACACACGTCCATTCTATGACTTCACACACCTCCATTCTGTGACTTCACACACCTCCATTCTATAACTTCACACAACTCCATTCTTACTTCACAAACATCCATTCTATGACTTCACACACATCCAGTCTGACTTCACACACCTCCATTGTGACTTCACACACCTCCATTTTATGACTTCACACACGTCCATTCTATGATTTCACACACCTCCATTCTGTGACTTCACACACCTCCATTCTGAGTTCACACACCGCCATTCTGTGACTTCACACACCTCCATCTGACTTCACACGCCTCCATTCTATGACTTCACACACGTCCATTCTATGACTTCACACACCTCCATTCTTTGACTTCTCACACCTCCATTCTTAGTTCACACACCGCCATTCTGTGACTTCACACACCTCCTTCTGACTTTACACTCCTCCTCTTTGACCCACATACCTCCATTCCATGATTTCACACAATTCCATTCTGACTTCAGACACCTCCATTCTGACTTCACACAGCTCCGTTCTCTGACTTGACACACCTCCATTCTATGACTCCAACCACCTCCATTCTGTGACTTCACACACCTCCGTTCTATGACTTCACAGACCTCCATTGTATGACTTCACATACGTTCATTTTACGACTTCATACACGTGCATTCTATGACTTCACACACCTCCATTCTGACTTAACACACCTCCATTCTGACGTCACACACCTCCATACTGTGACTTCACACACCTCCATTCTATGACTTCACACACCTCCCTTCTCTGATTTCACCCACCTCCACGCTGTGACTCCACACACCTCCATTCAATGACTTCACACACCTCCATTCTATGACTTCACACACCTCCATTCTATAACTTCACACAACTCCATTCTTACTTCACAAACATCCATTCTATGACTTCACACACATCCAGTCTGACTTCACACACCTCCATTGTGACTTCACACACCTCCATTTTATGACTTCACACACGTCCATTCTATGATTTCACACACCTCCATTTGTGACTTCACACACCTCCATTCTGAGTTCACACACCGCAATTCTGTGACTTCACACACCTCCATCTGACTTCACACGCCTCCATTCTATGACTTCACACACGTCCATTCTATGACTTCACACACCACCATTCTTTGACTTCTCACACCTCCATTCTTAGTTCACACACCGCCATTCTGTGACTTCACACACCTCCTTCTGACTTTACACTCCTCCTCTTTGACTTCACACACCTCCATTCTATGACTTCACACAATTCCATTCTGAATTCAGACACCTCCATTCTGACTTCACACAGCTCCGTTCTCTGACTTGACACACCTCCATTCTATGACTCCAACCACCTCCATTCTGTGACTTCACACACCTCCATTCTATGACTTCACAGACCTCCATTGTATGACTTCACATATGTTCATTTTACGACTTCATACACGTGCATTCTATGACTTCACACACCTCCATTCTGACTTAACACACATCCATTCTGACGTCACACACCTCCATACTGTGACTTCACACACCTCCATTCTATGACTTCACACACCTCCCTTCTCTGATTTCACCCACCTCCACGCTGTGACTCCACACACCTCCATTCAATGACTTCACACACCTCCATTCTGACTTCACACACCTCCATTCTATGACTACACACAAATCCATTCTCTGACTTCACACACCTCCATTCTATGACTTTACACACAACCATTGTATGACTTCACACACCTTCATTCTCACTTCACACGACTCCTTTCTATGACTTCAGATACCTCCATTCTCTGACTTCACACACATCCATTCTATGACTTCGCACACCTCATTCTATGACTTCCCACCTCGCCATTCTGACTTCACACACCTCCATTCGGACTTCACACTCCTCCATTCTATGTCTTCACACACCTCAATTCTGTGACTCCACACTCCTCCAATTTGAAATCACACACCTCCATTTTGACTTCACAAAGCTCCATTCTATGATTTCACACTCCATTCTGTGACTTCACACACCTCCATTCTGTGAATTCACACACCTCCATTCTGTGATTTAACACACCTCTATTCTGTGACTTCACACACCTCCATTCTATGACTTCACACACCTCCATTCTATGACTACACACAAATCCATTCTCTGACTTCACACACCTAAATTCTGTGACTTCACACACCTCCGTTCTATGACTTCACACACCTCCATTCTATGCCTTCACACACCTGCATTCTGACTTCACACACCTCCATTCTATGTCTTCACACACCTCCATTCTGACTTCACTCACCTACATTGTGTGACTTCACATACGTACATTCTATGACTTCGCACACCTCCATTCTGAGACTCCACACTTCTTCAATTTGACATAACACACCTCCATTTTGACTTCAAAAAGCTCCATTCTATGATTTCACACACCTCCATTCTGTGATTTCACACACCTCCATTCCGTGACTTCACACACCTTCATTCTATGACTTCACACACCTCCATTCTGTTACTTCACACACCTCCATTCTGAGAATTCACACACCTCCATTCTATGTCTTCACACACTTCCATTCTATTACTTCACACACCTCCATTCTGACCTCACACACCTTAATTCTGTGACTTCACACACCTCCATTCTATGATTTCACATATCTCCATTCTATGACTTCACACAAATCCATTCTATGACATCACACACCTGTATTCTGACTTCACACACCTCCATTCTAGAACTTCACACAGCTCCATTCACACTTCACTCACCTACATTGTGTGACTTCACATACCTACATTCTATGACTTCGCACACCTCCATTCTGACTTCACACACCTCCATTCTGACTTCACACACCTCAGACCTCTGACTTGACATACCTCCATTCTATGACTTCACACACCTACATTGTGTGACTTCACACACCTCCATTCTATGACTTCACACACCTCCATTCTATGACTTCACACAACTCCATTCTTACTTCACAAACATCCATTCCATGACTTCACACACATCCAGTCTGACTTCGCACACCAGCATTCTGACTTCACACACCTCCATTTTATAACTTCACACACGTCCATTCTATGACTTCACACACCGCCATTATGTGACTTCACACACCTCCATTCTGACTTCACCACCTCCATTCTATGACTTCACACACCTCCATTCTGACTTCACACACCTCCATTCTGACTTCACACACCTCCATTCTGACTTCACACACCTCCGTTCTCTGACTTGACACACCTCCATTCTATGACTCCACCCACCTCCATTCCCTGACTTCACACACCTCCATTCTATGACTTCACAGATCTCCATTCTATGACTTCACACATATTCATTCTACGACTTCATACACGTGCATTCTATGACTTCACACACCTCCATTCTGAATTAACACACCTCCATTCTGACGTCACACACCTCCATACTGTGACTTCATACACCTCCATTGTGACTTCACACACCTCCATAATATGACTTCACACACCTCCTTTCTGTGACTTCACACACCTCCACGCTGTGACTCCACACACCTCCATTCTATGAATTCACAAACCTCCTTTCTGTGACTTCACACACCTCGATTCTGTGACTTCACACACCACCATTCTCTCTTCACACACCTCCAATTTGAGTTCACACACCTCCATTCTATGACTTCACACACCTCCATTCTGGGACTTTACTCTCCTCCATTCTATGACTTCACACATCTCATTCTGTGACTTCACACACCTCCATTATGTGATTTCTCACACCTCCATTCCGAGACTACACACACCTCCATTCTATGACTTCACACACCTCCATTCTGACTTCACACACCTCCATTCTATGACTTCACAAAACTCCATTCTGTGAGTTCACACTCATCCATTCTGTGATTTCACACTCCTCCATTCTATGACTTCACACACCTCCATTCTGCCTTCACACACCTCCATTCTTACTTCACACATCTCCGTTCTCTGACTTGACAAACCTCAATTCTATGACTTCCCACACCTCCATTCTGTGACTTCACACACCTCCAATCTATGACTTCACCCACCTCCATTCTATGACTTCACACATCTCCATACTGTGACTTCACACACCTCCATTCTGTGACTTCACATACCTCCATTCAGTGACTTCACACACCTTCATTCTATGACTTCACACACGTCCATTCTATGACTTCACACACCTCCCTTATATGACTTCACACCCCTCCATTCTATGACTTCACACACCTTCACTCTATAATTTCACACACCTCCATTGTATGACTTTACACACCTCCATTCCATGACTTCACACACCTCCATTATAAGATTTCACACATCTCCATTCAATGACTTCACACAACTCCATTCCATGACTTCACACACCTCCTTTCTATGAATTCGTACACCTCCATTATGTGACTTCAGACACCTCAGTTCTATGACTTGACACTCCTCCATTCTATGACTTCACACATCTCCATTCTATGACTTCACACAACTCCATTCTATGGTTCACACTCCTCCATCCTATGACTTCACAAACCTCCATTCTATGGCTTCACACACCTCCATTCTGTGACTTCACAAAACTTCATTCTGACTTCACACACCATCATTTTGTGACTTTACACACCTCCATTGTGACTTCACACATCTCCATTCTGTGACTTTACACACCTCCATTCTATGACTTCACACACCTCCATTCTATGGCTTCACACACCTCCACTCTGTGACTCCACACACGTCCATTCCATGACTTCATACACCTCCCTTCTATGACTTCACACACCTCCATTATGACTTCACACACCTACATTATGACTTCACACACCTCCGTTCTCTGACTTGACACCCCTCCATTTTGTGACTTCACACTCCTCCATTCTGTGGCTTCTCACACCTCCATTCTATGACTTCAGACGTCCATTCTATGACGTCACAGACCTCCATTCTATGACTTGACAAACTTCCATTCTATGACTTCACACACCTCCATTCTGACTTCACACAACTCCGTTCTGAATGCACAGACCTCCATTCTGACTTCACACACGTCCATTCTATGACTTCACACACCTCCATTCTATGACTTCACACACGTCCATTCTATGACTTCACACACCTCCATTCTGTGACTTCACACACCTCCATTCTATAACTTCACACAACTCCATTCTTACTTCACAAACATCCATTCTATGACTTCACACACATCCAGTCTGACTTCACACACCTCCATTGTGACTTCACACACCTCCATTTTATGACTTCACACACGTCCATTCTATGATTTCACACACCTCCATTCTGTGACTTCACACACCTCCATTCTGAGTTCACACACCGCCATTCTGTGACTTCACACACCTCCATCTGACTTCACACGCCTCCATTCTATGACTTCACACACGTCCATTCTATGACTTCACACACCTCCATTCTTTGACTTCTCACACCTCCATTCTTAGTTTACACACCGCCATTCTGTGACTTCACACACCTCCTTCTGACTTTACACTCCTCCTCTTTGACTTCACATACCTCCATTCCATGACTTCACACAATTCCATTCTGACTTCAGACACCTCCATTCTGACTTCACACAGCTCCGTTCTCTGACTTGACACACCTCCATTCTATGACTCCAACCACCTCCATTCTGTGACTTCACACACCTCCATTCTATGATTTCACAGACCTCCATTGTATGACTTCACATACGTTCATTTTACGACTTCATACACGTGCATTCTATGACTTCACACACCTCCATTCTGACTTAACACACCTCCATTCTGACGTCACACACCTCCATACTGTGACCTCACACCTCCATTCTATGACTTCACACACCTCCCTTCTCTGATTTCACCCACCTCCACGCTGTGACTCCACACACCTCCATTCAATGACTTCACACACCTCCATTCTATGACTTCACACACCTCCATTTTATAACTTCACACAACTCCATTCTTACTTCACAAACATCCATTCTATGACTTCACACACATCCAGTCTGACTTCACACACCTCCATTGTGACTTCACACACCTCCATTTTATGACTTCACACACGTCCATTCTATGATTTCACACACCTCCATTTGTGACTTCACACACCTCCATTCTGAGTTCACACACCGTAATTCTGTGACTTCACACACCTCCATCTGACTTCACACGCCTCCATTCTATGACTTCACACACGTCCATTCTATGACTTCACACACCACCATTCTTTGACTTCTCACACCTCCATTCTTAGTTCACACACCGCCATTCTGTGACTTCACACACCTCCTTCTGACTTTACACTCCTCCTCTTTGACTTCACACACCTCCATTCTATGACTTCACACAATTCCATTCTGACTTCAGACACCTCCATTCTGACTTCACACAGCTCCGTTCTCTGACTTGACACACCTCCATTCTATGACTCCAACCACCTCCATTCTGTGACTTCACACACCTCCATTCTATGACTTCACAGACCTCCATTGTATGACTTCACATATGTTCATTTTACGACTTCATACACGTGCATTCTATGACTTCACACACCTCCATTCTGACTTAACACACCTCCATTCTGACGTCACACACCTCCATACTGTGACTTCACACACCTCCATTCTATGACTTCACACACCTCCCTTCTCTGATTTCACCCACCTCCACGCTGTGACTCCACACACCTCCATTCAATGACTTCACACACCTCCATTCTGACTTCACACACCTCCATTCTATGACTACACACAAATCCATTCTCTGACTTCACACACCTCCATTCTATGACTTTACACACAACCATTGTATGACTTCACACACCTTCATTCTCACTTCACACGACTCCTTTCTATGACTTCAGATACCTCCATTCTCTGACTTCACACACATCCATTCTATGACTTCGCACACCTCATTCTATGACTTCCCACCTCGCCATTCTGACTTCACACACCTCCATTCGGACTTCACACTCCTCCATTCTATGTCTTCACACACCTCATTCTGTGACTCCACACTCCTCCAATTTGAAATCACACACCTCCATTTTGACTTCACAAAGCTCCATTCTATGATTTCACACTCCATTCTGTGACTTCACACACCTCCATTCTGTGAATTCACACACCTCCATTCTGTGATTTAACACACCTCTATTCTGTGACTTCACACACCTCCATTCTATGACTTCACACACCTCCATTCTATGACTACACACAAATCCATTCTCTGACTTCACACACCTAAATTCTGTGACTTCACACACCTCCGTTCTATGACTTCACACACCTCCATTCTATGCCTTCACACACCTGCATTCTGACTTCACACACCTCCATTCTATGTCTTCACACACCTCCATTCTGACTTCACTCACCTACATTGTGTGACTTCACATACGTACATTCTATGACTTCGCACACCTCCATTCTGAGACTCCACACTTCTTCAATTTGACATAACACACCTCCATTTTGACTTCAAAAAGCTCCATTCTATGATTTCACACACCTCCATTCTGTGATTTCACACACCTCCATTCCGTGACTTCACACACCTTCATTCTATGACTTCACACACCTCCATTCTGTTACTTCACACACCTCCATTCTGAGAATTCACACACCTCCATTCTATGTCTTCACACACTTCCATTCTATTACTTCACACACCTCCATTCTGACCTCACACACCTTAATTCTGTGACTTCACACACCTCCATTCTATGATTTCACATATCTCCATTCTATGACTTCACACAAATCCATTCTATGACATCACACACCTGTATTCTGACTTCACACACCTCCATTCTAGAACTTCACACAGCTCCATTCACACTTCACTCACCTACATTGTGTGACTTCACATACCTACATTCTATGACTTCGCACACCTCCATTCTGACTTCACACACCTCCATTCTGACTTCACACACCTCCGACCTCTGACTTGACATACCTCCATTCTATGACTTCACACACCTACATTGTGTGACTTCACACACCTCCATTCTATGACTACACACACCTCCATTCTATGACTTCACACAACTCCATTATTACTTCACAAACATCCATTCTATGACTTCACACACATCCAGTCTGACTTCGCACACCTCCATTCTGACTTCACACACCTCCATTTTATAACTTCACGCACATCCATTCTATGACTTCGCACACCTCCTATCTGTGAC
This sequence comes from Megascapheus bottae, assembly GCF_031878675.1. NCBI lineage: Eukaryota > Metazoa > Chordata > Mammalia > Rodentia > Geomyidae > Megascapheus > Megascapheus bottae. Next base: position 2,639 of record NW_028327435.1, on the reverse strand, counting down.
TTCACACACCTCCATTCTGAGTTCACACACCTCCATTCTATGACCTCAGACACGTCCATTCTATGATTTCACACACCTCCATTCTTTGACTTCTCACACCTCCATTCTCAGTTCACACACCGCGATTCTGTGACTTCACACACCTCCATTCTGACTTTACACACCTCCATTCTGAATTCACACACCTCCATTCTATGACTTCACACACCTCCATTCTATGACTTCACACACATCCATTCTATGACTACACACACCTCCATTCTATGACTTCACACAACTCCATTCTTACTTCACAAACATCCATTCCATGACTTCACACACATCCAGTCTGACTTCGCACACCACCATTCTGACTTCACACACCTCCATTTTATAACTTCACACACGTCCATTCTATGACTTCACACACCGCCTTTATGTGACTTCACACACCTCCATTCTGACTTCACCACCTCCATTCTATGACTTCACACACTTCCATTCTGACTTCGCACACCTCCATTCTGACTTCACACACCTCCATTCTGACTTCACACACCTCCGTTCTCTGACTTGACACACCTCCATTCTATGACTCCACCCACCTCCATTCCCTGACTTCACACACTTCCATTCTATGACTTCACAGACCTCCATTCTATGACTTCACACATATTCATTCTACGACTTCACACACCTCCATTCTGACTTAACACACCTCCATTCTGACGTCACACACCTCCATACTGTGACTTCATACACCTCCATTGTGACTTCACACACCTCCATAATATGACTTCACACACCTCCTTTCTGTGACTTCACACACCTCCACGCTGTGACTCCACACACCTCCATTCTATGAATTCACAAACCTCCATTCTGTGACTTAACACACCTCGATTCTGTGACTTCACACACCACCATTCTCTCTTCACACACCTCCAATTTGAGTTCACACACCTCCATTCTATGACTTCACACACCTCCATTCTGGGACTTTACTCTCCTCCATTCTATGACTTCACACATCTCATTCTGTGACTTCACACACCTCCATTATGTGATTTCTCACACCTCCATTCCGAGACTACACACACCTCCATTCTATGACTTCACACACATCCATTCTGACTTCACACACCTCCATTCTATGACTTCACAAACCTCCATTCCGTGAGTTCACACTCATCCATTCTGTGACTTCACACACCTCCATTCTATGACTTCACACACCTCCATTCTGCCTTCACACACCTCCATTCTTACTTCTCACATCTCCGTTCTCTGACTTGACAAACCTCAATTCTATGACTTCCCACACCTCCATTCTGTGACTTCACACACCTCCAATCTATGACTTCACCCACCTCCATTCTATGACTTCACACATCTCCCTACTGTGACTTCACACACCTCCATTCTATGACTTCACATACCTCCATTCAGTGACTTCACACACCTTCATTCTATGACTTTACACACGTCGATTCTATGACTTCACACACCTCCATTATATGACTTCACACCCCTCCATTCTATGACTTCACACACCTTCACTCTATAATTTCACACACCTCCATTGTATGACTTTACACACCTCCATTCCATGACTTCACACACCTCCATTATAAGACTTCACACATCTCCATTCAATGACTTCACACAACTCCATTCCATGACTTCACACACCTCCATTCTATGAATTCGTACACCTCCATTATGTGACTTCAGACACCTCAGTTCTATGACTTGACACTCCTCCATTCTATGACTTCACACATCTCCATTCTATGACTTCACACAACTCCATTCTATGGTTCACACACCTCCATCCTATGACTTCACAAACCTCCATTCTATGACTTCACACACCTCCATTCTGTGACTTCACAAAACTTCATTCTGACTTCACACACCATCATTTTGTGACTTTACACACCTCCATTGTGACTTCACACATCTCCATTCTGTGACTTTACACACCTCCATTCTATGACTTCACACACCTCCATTCTGTGGCTTCACACACCTCCATTCTGTGACTCCACACACGTCCATTCCATGACTTCATACACCTCCCTTCTATGACTTCACACACCTCCATTATGACTTCACACACCTACATTATGACTTCACACACCTCCGTTCTCTCACTTGACACCCCTCCATTTTGTAACTTCACACTCCTCCATTCTGTGGCTTCTCACACCTCCATTCTATGACTTCAGACGTCCATTCTATGACGTCACAGACCTCCATTCTATGACTTGACAAACGTCCATTCTATGACTTCATGCACCTCCATTCTATGACTTCACAAACCTCCATTATGACTTCACACACCTCCATTCTGAATGCACAGACCTCCATTCTGACTTCACACACGTCCATTTTATGACTTCACACACCTCCATTCTATGACTTCACACACCTCCATTCTATGACTTCACACACCTCCATTCTGTGACTTCACACACCTCCATTCTATAACTTCACACAACTCCATTCTTACTTCACAAACATCCATTCTATGACTTCACACACATCCAGTCTGACTTCACACACCTCCATTGTGACTTCACACACCTCCATTTAATGACTTCACACACGTCCATTCTATGATTTCACACACCTCCATTTGTGACTTCACACACCTC